>NC_081353.1:20894712-20922074 GCF_029784015.1 Lycium ferocissimum | reverse complement strand
CTTAACTAACATAAGATTTAACAATAACTGGATATCATTTAATCACATTGTAACATATCAAGCAAACTAAATAATCAACTAAGGCAGACCTCTAAACCTTAACTAACATGATAATCTAATCACTAAGCTGATAGTTAATCACACATAAAGCAAATAAATACATAAATACATAAAGAAAACCTAAAATTACTGAAAATAAATCAAAAGGAAGAACATTTACCTTTTTTTGGTGCAGCCTTCATCGAGATTGAAACTTGAAGCTTCTTGCTCCTCAAAACCCCAATGCTCAGCCAACCAAAAAAAATAAAAAATTAAAAGGTTAAACTATTACTCGAATAACTAACAAATTTGTTAAGCGTCCAATTCTAGTCAGTCACTTGTCAAAAAACCTAGTTTCGAGCTTTTTGCTTGTGAATAATGATATTCTGGTACGTGTAAATGTGAGAAATGGGGTTCTTATAGAACCCACAAATCTCAAAACCCTAATCGAAATCGATGTGGGATTTTTTTAAATTCTTGGAATTGTTCCCCAATTCAACATCAATGGCCAAGATTTAGGAAAACAAACAAATAAAGGGTCAGATTTGACTCAAATTTGGTCAATCTGTTCGGTTCATTATGAACCAATGAGATTTGTGTATTCAAAATTGAAACGAGACAACAACTATTACGGTTTGTACTCATTTATTGTTAATTTGCAGAAAAGTAAGAAAAAATGCAAGCAAATACCTTGTTTGGTGGTATATCGATGGAGAGAGGGTAAAGCATTAATTGCTTTACCCAAAATGGTTGAGCAACAACTGTATAAAGCAAAAGCAATTGTGCTCTTTTCCATTTTCAGGCCTATGATGACGAGGAGAGAGAAAGAAGAGTGCGGCGGCTAGGGCTTGTTCAAATGAACAAAGGGGTGCTTGGTTTGGCTGTTATGTTGAAACGTTGCCCCGATTTGGGTCGGGTCAAGTCCAATTGGACTGGACTCGGTCCTAACTTAACGGGAAGGAAAAAATAGGCCCAAATATACACGTGTATACGCGGTTTACATGTATATATGTGTATACCCCGTATACACATGTGTATATATAGAGGGACAGAAACACAAATTTATGAAATGGCCCAAATTGGAAACAAATGACCATTAAAATCTTTCAATTATGGCCGACTTAACACTAATTAATTAAATAATCATTTCTCAAGACACACCCAAATGTATAAAAGGCAATATTTTGCAAATATAGCCTTAATTGACTTAAACCATGTAATTGGTCATTTCAATCGTGGCCATAATTAACTAGCAATTGATTATTTCAATTGTAGTCGTGATTAATCCCATAATGAACAATTTTCAAATATAACCACAATTGAACATCTAATCAATTAGGATTAATTCAAAAAGTTGCAAAAAGGTGCAAATTGATCATGCAAAGTTAAAAATTGAAAGATAAAATTATGATTTACTTAATTACCCAAATTTCTTGAATTACAGAGTAAAATATTTGTCAATTTGACACTTGATAATTTAAACAGTTAATTAAATAATCGTTTGAGTCATTTTTACGATTAATTTTTGACAAGTACCTCAATATTAATTAGTAAAAATATGTAAAATATTTTGAATGATTTACAATATATATCCGATGTTATTTGACAAATAAAATGGTGGCAAAATAATATCGAAAATAAATTTAGAAAAATCATTTTGGCTCATAAAATACTTATTTCACTCTGTTTGAGATCCAAGAACTCTGGGTAATTATATAAAATTGATGGAGGTCAAAAATTAGGTGTCAACAGTCACGGCTGACCGCGACAGACTGAAATAGTACCTGTAATAACCGCATCAGCAGCCTCGGCCTCTGGCCTACCAGGAAAGTATAGAAATGACCTCGTTCGCCCTCGGACTGTGTACCGCCTCGACCACCATAGGCCTGACTAAGCACCACCCCTAGCCGATTGAGAACTGCCTCTGCCAGGTTGTGAACCCCCGCTACCAGAATATCCACCTTCTCTAGCTAGTTATGTTGGAGGTCTAGGTATCTGTACCCGAGAACCGTCTTTGGGATCCACTCTGTCTAAGTCTGGGACACTCTATCACGAAGTGTACCGGGTCTTCACACTCATAGCAAGTCCTGACCGTCGTGGGTTGATACACTGATACTGAAGATCCAGAATGTCCTCCTCGGCCTGAGTGTCGGGAATAAGAACCCCGATATGTCTACCCTGATTAGTACTCACTGTGCCCAGACAGATCACCTGCTAAAATCTGAAGTGCTGACTGAATGGGACGAATGGAATGGTAATGATAACCTATGCTATAGTGCCTCGCGCTTCTAGAAGAGGAACCACTGAAACCACAAACTCTGCGAATTCTCTTATCATCACCCTTATCATATGCCTACCACCTCACTACTCGACCTCCTTAGCGTGATCCACCATAACCAAAAATGAAGCCCCACAGGCTACCACCTAAAATGTCGCCAATCGAAGTGGAAGGGTCAATCCCTTCACAAACCACCTCACTCTCTCTGCCTCAGTGGGGAGTAACAATACAACATAGCGGTCCAAAGCATAATACCGAGACGCATACTCCGCAACAAATAACCCTCGCTGCTCCAAGTCAGCGAAATTATCCCTCTTCTTGTATCTCAAGCTATGGGAACATACTTCTCCAAGAATACCTGATAGAACTGAGTCCAAGTCAAAGGACGCGACCCAGCTGGTCGGCACCTAATGTATGACATCTGCCACTGCTTGGTATCCCCAATCAACTGAAAAGAAACATAGTCCACCCTGTGCGACTCCACTACACCCAACTTGCGAAGCCTCTCATGACCACTGACGATGAATTCATATGCATCCTCCTCTGGAGTACCATAGAACCAGGGAGGGCTTCCTGGTGAACTGATCAAACATCTTCCGCTCATCACGAGTCATAACTAGTCTAGGGACTGCGCGGGGAGAAATATTTGGTGTTGGGATATCATCAATGAGGGGAGCCACA
Source organism: Lycium ferocissimum (assembly GCF_029784015.1). Classification (NCBI taxonomy): domain Eukaryota; kingdom Viridiplantae; phylum Streptophyta; class Magnoliopsida; order Solanales; family Solanaceae; genus Lycium; species Lycium ferocissimum. Next base: position 20,919,076 of record NC_081353.1, on the reverse strand, counting down.
ACTGTGCCCGCATGGTTAGAAATTGATCAGGTGTCTGACCTCCAACTCTGGTCTGTGACCCATCTCGTGTAACCTAGAATGCATCGGCCTAGATCAAACCCTCACGTAGGCTCAGAATGCATACCATACCATCCTATAATGCTGGTGTAGCAATGATCGCGGGAGGTGTCAAGGCTAGCCCCTGCTCCTCCTCCTCCTCAATAGGCTTATCCTCATGCTCAATCTCCGGCTCGGAAGACATGATCTAGCATGGGACTGACCCGCCACTGGTGCCAGACCTTTGTTCGGTGCTGCTTTATGGGGTCTACCCCTACCACTACCTCTACCTAGCCCCTACCATAGCACCTACACTGTCTCACCAATAGGCGAACCATCCCCTAAGTTGATAACTTATTAATAAGGGAAAAAGGAAAATCAAATACTCAAAAATATTATCCAAAAGTCTAACATAAATAACAGGAAGTGAGAAAATATACCTTAGTCTTTACAACCCAAGACCTGGTCTAAATGGTACAAGATCACTAATAAGTATGATACAAGTCCAAAAGATATGTATAAACTGTCTGTGGGAGATTAAAAAAAGTAAATAAGAAGAGAAGTCTAGGGGCCACGAGTCAGCCATGTAGCTCACCCTGAAACTCTTTGATAATGTGCCTCGGGATCAGCCATGAGGTCTCGAACTCATACACGGGTCTGTATCTGCACCAGAAAAAGTACAGCAAGTGTAGGTGACTACAAACCACTAGTACTCTACCGGTATCATAGGCCGATAACAAAGGAATGATGCATAAAGCATATAAAGATTGAAAGAAACACACCAAATGGAACCACACAGCCAACATTTATAGATACATCTCTTAACCCTTACTCATGTTTCACCCATTACGATGGTAATCAAATAATCATGTAAGAATGCAATGGATCAAATGAGTGGATGTGTGAATGCAATGCACTGGCCAAATCTCATACCCAATACACACAAGTTATAGGCCATGCCTTATAGTCATGACCCATGGAGGACTCCCGAGGTGTATATACCTCGCAATGCCATCCGGCATGTACCCTCAGACTAGGTGAGAATCATATCAATCATATCATATCCGCACAACTCATATCATCACACCCGGAAATATTTCCCCTCAGGCTTAATCACATCAATCATACCGTTTTCCCGATCTCAACGGATCATCTCAAATCTCATAAAGTGCCTCATGACAATGAATATATATGTATGTATGCATGCGTGGACAAGTACAAAATGCACAGTAACAAGTGTCAACAGAGTCATGAAGTAAGGTATGAATATATATATATATATATATATATATATACACACCACGGATCACATAATATCAACCCAAGGTCAAGATTGATGCCACTTTCATGATATACACGAGATATTGTGTGATGAATGCAAATATACCAATTTACATAATAGTCAAACATGGCCATCTTAGCCCAAATAAGCAACAACAATACCAACCTAAGTGGATTCATCACCACAACTAATGCCTGTAGGCCGAACATGCTTTCCCCCTCACCACATTCTAATCATGCAACAATTTTCTAAGCAAATACACTGGTACCCACCCAAGTGTCCCTTACAACCACTGAGGTGGGACCCCTATCACGCCCCATACCCCTTCACCATTTATAAACTATATACATCCTCCAATTGGAGTCTTAAAGAATAAACTGTAACCGACCTCAAAAGCCAAGTGGGTGCCACGAACACTCAAATCTGAGCTTTCCCCTTCTGAAGCACCTCCGATCGAGCACGGTCTTTCAAAATATAAATTCTACACTAACGCACGATTCTAAGGGTACCCACATTGCCATAAAAAGGATTCGGGTCCAAAAAGTCAATCTAAAACCTCGTCCCAAACCTGAAGGTGAAAACGATAATTTATTGTGAAATCATGTTCAACATGTTCAAAATGGTGTTCGACGAGGTCTCACGAATCCAGCAATACCTATATTGCTATATCTCTAATCGAAACTCAAAAATGAACCCAAAATAGCCTATCTGAACCCCCATGGCAAAACTGGAATGTATTTTAGAATTAGTCTACCCATAGCCTAATTATTCTAAAACCAGAAAAATCATGCAAAACTAGTCCTGGATTCACCTCCATTTTCTCAAGAATTCCCAATTTCCACCTAGGGCTAAAAACCCCAATTTTTCCATCTCAAATCATGTTTTGAACTACTAGTTAAGGGTAGGATCTAAGAGATATGAATAAAACATGGATTAGATTCTTACCCCAAGTTGAAACACGTAAATATCCTTTGAAATCTCTCCAAACCAAGCTTTAGAACTTGAAATAGGTGAAAATAAAATCTAAAATCAAAGTTAGGGAACTTATTGGTTTCTGTTCAGCGACATACATAGGTGCAGAAAAGTCCGCACAGGTGTGACGGTCGCACCAACAAAAAAATAAGAGCAGGTGCGAAAACTCATTAAAATAGCCACCCTCACAGGTACGACCAATGCATCGCATCTGCAAAGAACGCAGGTGCGGTGAATTATACGCAGCTGCGCCCTTTCCTCGTAGGTGCATCAAATTCATCGCATCTGTGAAGTACGCAGGTGCAGTGAATTGTACGCACGTGCGCCCATCTGCCTTGTTACCTCTTCCTCACACCTGCGGCCAACCTTGCACAGGTGCAGCTAGGCTGGCACAGGTGCAAAGCACCAGAACAAGAAAATGCTTAAGACCCAAAAACCCATTGCTCTAACACCCGAAACTCATTCGAGACCCCACGAACATAAGTCAAACATGCAACTTGAGTATAAACGACACTACGAACTTGCTCGCGCACTCAAAACATTGATCCAACATCATTAAGGCACATTTTTCTACAAAAATACTCTAACTTTCTCAAAAAGCCAAAACTTAGCAACCAAACACCTAAAACCTTTCCGAACCTCTCAACACACTAATCAACTACTCTATTAAGACAAAAATGACATTACAGACCGAGCAGAACTATCAGAATTTGATTCTGGACACGTTTACACAAAAGTCAACTATTGGTCAAAGCTTTCCCAAAATCAAAACTTAAGAACTCAAAACTTAGATTTTTCAGCCCGATACTAATCTGATTGCCTCAGTAACAGCGTCACCCATCCCGTCAGTCAAATTCACCAAAATAAATCTAAGGGAAGGTTCGTTTGGGCAAAAATGGGTAAATCATCAAAACGACCTAACAGGTTGTTACACTCGAACATTTGTTGTTAATAAAAGCGACTGAGTTCGATCAATTATTTTGGCACCCAAAAACTTACTGAGCTTGGTTATTTAAATATTCCGCGAGAATATTTTTAGTATAATCGATTGGTGACCGGGATTGGTCGGTTTTATTTATTTATTTGAGAAACTGACCAGCTCAGTTGATTTTTTGGTCAAAACTCCGATAAAACTTTTTCAATAAACTAACCCAAGAATTGATCAAGCTTAGACGATCTTTTTATTTTCTCGATTTTTTGCTAAGAAAAAAAAGGCTAAGCTCAGTCAGTTTTATTTATAAAAAAATGGGATCAAACAGAGCGAGTAGGTCAATTTTTGGTCGGTCGGATTTTTTTTAGTGAGTTTTTGCCATGTTTTTGGGTAGTCACGGACTCACTGTTAAGTTCATTTTGTTAATTGGACCAACGATGCTCCACTTTAGCAAACCTAAGGGACTAAAGATACTCAAGATTATATTTGAAGAACCAAAATAGAGCTACTCCCTTATAGAATAACTTGTTCGGCATCATTGTGAAAAAAATAACTTGTTAATTTTATAGCCTAGAATGGGTCAGTTTATTAAAAGTCATATGAGTTGTTGTTACAACAACAACAACAAAGTACCCAGTGTAATCCCACAAGGTGGGATCTGGGGGTGGTTGTAACAATAGTATTTTTTCGTAATGTAGTAATATGTGAGTTCCATGTCAAGTTCATAATGATTTTCCCTTTTGAGATAAAACAATATTCCAAGTACATATGTTGACTCTACCATATGTTGCTACAGACTAGAAAATTTTCCATGCTATGACGTCCCCCTTTTGATTTATTTGGATTTTCTAGATCTTAGCAAGTGTTCTTGTTGTACATGAAATGTGAATCTTAATGAGGAATGATGAAATCGCAGGCCATTCCCCCATAATTTGCCAACAATTTGAGAGAAAAGGTAGCAGGTTCTGTTAGTCTTAAAGGTCCAGGTGGTGGAACATGGAATGTAGGATTGACTGCAAATGGAGATATATTATTCCTCACAGATGGGTGGAAAGAATTCATCGAGGCGCATTCGCTAGAGGAAGATGACTTGTTGATATTTAAGTACATGGAGACTCGCGGTTTCATGTTTTAGTGTTTGATAGACAGAGCTCGTGTAAGAAAGAAGCTTCATATTTCATCAAAAAATGTGATCACACTGATGTTGCAAGTCAAGGTAGGACAAAGAGGCCCATACCAGAAAGTAACTATGCAACTGATGAATCTTCACATGATGTGTTTGAGGCCACTCCAACAAAGAAACATAGAAAGCTTGCATTGACTCCAACATCTAGTGCATGGGGTACTCAAGCTAATGGCAATTTGCTATCTAGGGAAATCAAAAGTAATCCTTCTTGACTTGAATCTCAATAACATATAATTCATGATTTTGCTTAATTTTTTGACTTTGAGTGGTGAAACTATTCATGGGTTAATGAATTTGACGGATTTTACATAAATTAATGATAATACAAGGTACAAGTAGTAGAACTGGTGGGTATCCCCTGCAGGTGACATCTAACAAACAGGCTATAAATGAGGAGGAGAAACAAAAAGCATTTGACTTGGCAATTGCAGCCATAACACCAAATAGTTTTTTGGTGGTTATGCGTCCCTCTCATGTATATAAAGGATTTTACATGGTAAAAAAAGATTTTATGCTCTATATTTTTGCAGTCGTAGTTGCTACATAAATTTGGTTGTTGAATCAAATGAAATGCTACAGTCAATTCCATCCGATTGGGCAAGGTCTCCCGCGCAGGAGCCTAGATGTGATACTTCGGGTTGAAGAAAAGACGTGGCAGGCCAAATTCCATCACACAGATTATGATGGTGGACTAACTGGTGGTTGGAGAAATTCTGTTCTCGAAAATTTCCTTGAAGAATTTGATGTACGTGTTTTAAATCTTACCAGTGGAGAATATGAAGCCATAATATTGGATGCCAACACATTCCGAGTTGTGGAAAGGGTCATCCCACCATCTCAAGTAACACTAGCTTCCTCATCAAGAGTTAGGAAACTAAACAAATTTTCCAGGAAGAAAGCCCAGTAGGAACTGCATGATGGATTTCTTTTTAGCGAAGGGTTACGTTTAGCTGTTGAGTAGGTTCTACAGATGCCTGGCCTGATGGTTGAACATGTCAAACTTTGTTTTTGCTTCTCTCTTTTAATACTATTATCTGCTGGAAAATCTTAAACTGTTGTAGACCATATTTTTATGTCTTCTGTGATATTGGATTTGTTGGTTTACTTTTTAGTTCAGTTAGTTTCCTTGTTCTAGTATGTCCTTGCTAAAATGTTTTGAATATGATGATTTTTCACAAGGTATTATCCCCAAGTTACATTAATGTTGCATGATGCAACTAGTAAGGTTTTGCTAATGGTACGATACTGACAGAAAAATTGCTCAAGTATGAGTCAAATAACCATTTGGCTGACCTTTGCAGTATCTCCAGGACTAATTTTTGCCTCAGTGTGCCGAATAGTCATAAACACTTTGCCTTCACCTTGTTGTTTAAATGTATGAAAATACCAAAACCTTTCATGTCACCAGTTTTTCATTTGTGTCACCCCTTATTCGCGATTCAATTGTTCCATCAATGACAACTTTTAATTTTTAATTTCTAGATAATTGTAGTGTTCAGCCTAGTTTGTGTGCACCTTGACTACTATATCATCGAGTACCTGCTACCCCCATCGGCATGTATATTGGGTAATTTTGTCTACCAACTTAAGACAGATGAAAATAAATCATCTTGCCTATTCAATGCCAACTTTTAATCTAATACTCTCGAGTTCAGAGAACACCACTTTGCTTTTTTTTTTTTTTAATCAAAACCACCCAAAGAGGTGGCAATTTATTCCATAGAAAATATTTACAGAAAAACAGAAAAGAAAAGCATTTACAAAAAACAAAGCAGAAAGCAAACTATCTAAGAGTAAAAGATGAGGAACAGCTAAGACCAAACACTAATACTACTACAACCTGCATCAACTATAAATCTAGAGTCCTTGATTTGTATCCATCTATCACACCTTCAAGTCTCACAGATGGAATGGATCAAATCTCATGAAGATGATTTTAGGAAATCCTGGTTGTAGAGGAGTTCAGTTGTATCAAATATCAATGCTTAGTCTTGACTATTCTAATTGTGTTGTGATGACTAGAAACTGCTGATGAGATCTTCTTCTAACTTCTAACTTCCTTGAGTAATTGAATGATTATTATTGACATCCATAGCTAGAAATACCATTATTTTAAGTAGAATGAACCAGAGTTAATACCACACACTAAAACAGTGTTATTTCCAGCTATATATCCTCCCATGATGTAACATTATGAACTTCTGTTGTTGCTGTTATGGCTATTGATATCCTGTATGTTAGCTGATCTAATCCTAAAATTTAGCCTTTGGCTCTTGTCCATGTTGATCAGCCTCCTTCCTTGAGATAGTTTTTCCTGAAAATGATCATATTGAATTGTACCTGCAAAATCAAAAACTAAGTTAGTGAAAAAATCTTCCACACAGTTCCCTTCTCTTAATATATGCTCCACTGTGACATCCTTGTCCTTCCTCCACCTTTGAATGCTCCTAACTGTCAAAGATATACTCCAAGCCACCTCCCATATACCATCTAAAATCTTCTGCATTGTTAATGAATTTGTTTCTATGATTAATGGCAGCAAATCCTGTAAAATACAGTACTCCATGCCTTCCTCAATGGCCACAGCCTTAGCAACAAGATTTGTTGTATCTGGGAACACCCTTGCCATGGCATATAAGAAATCTCCTGAATCAAGCTTACACAAAAAGTTGCAGAACTGGGACCTGGATTTCCTCTTGATGCACTATCAGTGTTGCAATTAAAGTGCCCATTTCTAGGAAACTTCAACTTCACCTGTTTATAAGTTAAAGGATTCCTATGATTCTCCAATTGCTCAACCATCAAAGGCCACAGTTTTGGCATATTCTGAAACCAAGGATACCTGTACTGAGCCAACATGTAAATATTTCTATTGATCTCATGAATCACCTTAACAAAAGAGACTGAGCCTCCATGTCTTCTTGTGGTACTACTTTTCCACAACTGCCACATAACCAATGTAGAAATGGCCTGATATAATGCTTTCAATCTAGCCACAGTGTTAAAGTTCCACCATAACAAAACTGTCTGTTTGATCTGTATGAAAGGGCCCATTATTCCTGCAGCTGTTGAGAAATAGCTCCATATGCTTCTAGCAAATGGCCTTGTAATGAACACATGATCCATTATTTCTTGTTGTACATGACAACACCATTATCTTGAGACTTCATCTTGAGAGTTCATCATTTTCTACAGAACTTCATCTATAGGTAACTTCCAAAACCATACTCTCCATAAGAACATAGAAACTTTGTATGGTAAGCATTTTAACTAAAAATTCTCATAGACCTGTGATCTTTGTTTTCTTTGTTTCAACTTCTCCCATGCACTCTAAACTGTAAATTTCCTAGAACTTGTGTCACGACCCAATTTAAGATAGCGCGGGCACCTACCTTTCCCTCCACGGTAGGTGAACCCTAAATTAAATAACACATCAACCAAGTAAGACGATTCATTTAATCCAGTAAACATATATAATTATCAGCGGAAATAAATTTATTTAATAAACTCAAGATTTGAAAATGATAACAACAGTTAAATAATTACAGACTCATTCCGACTTCCCACAACCTGGTCTAGACTAATACAAGAGCGACTAATGTAAATTTCAGAATGGAATATAACTCAAAGACTAATCCTCCATCCCGGAATGAAGTAGGAGGAGATCTTTGAGATAGGTGTCGTGCAGCTCCTAACGTATCGCAATCAATCACCAGAAACACTCTACACCCCAAAAGGGATGTAGCAAGGAAAGTATCAGTACAATCAACACGTACTGAGTAAGCATCATAGGCCGATAATGGTTAGAAAACACATATCAGTAAAAGAATTCACAATAAGCAGGATAAGCAACTAGATTAATACCATACAACTAGTTATCACTCGTTACAACATCAAGACACTTAAAATCATATAACTCTTCTCTAATAGCCACCAATCAATTCCACAACAGTTTCACGCTAGTCGTATATCCTCATTCCATTTGTTCTTAGTACAGGAGTCCACTCATTATTAAGATATTCCTTATTCTGCACCTTTTTGTACACCAAACATGCAACGGCTCCTACAAACAATCTAAGAGGTAAACTAACAAGTATAAGACAGTCATAATCGTAACTGAGCACACGTCATCGCCTAAGTAGAACATCTAAACTCAAGTGTGACAAGTCTCAATATATCCAATTCAAACCCAACTACATGGGTAAATCACCAGATCATCAAAATATAAGCCATAATGCAGTGCAATGCAATGATGTATAAATGCAAATGCAATGCAATGTTGTGTACACATGTACTTTGGACGGAAGTATCGACGTCTTGGTAGAACAACCCAAGGTGACTCCTAAAGTCTAAGTGCCACTCGTTTCGAATCTTTTCCCAACAGACAGACGAGACCCAGATCTTTTCCCACGAGGGTTCTCACCGGTACCACCCCGGGGGACCCGCGGAGTCCATGCACTCACTCAATCCATGATTTCGGGACTAACATCGAATATCGAACTCTCACATCACTCTCACTTAAAAACCAAGCCCAGCTCATCACAATGTTTCATCAAGTACCAAAAGTATATCATGAAGGATGAGAGTGAATGCAATGTATGTGTCAACATCAATAATCAAATCAATATCGCAAGTACCAACGTGGGTAAGCCAACAATATATCAAGGTCACAAGTACCAACATAGGTACGCCAACAACATCATGAAAGACCACACAAGTCATATATAACTCTATCCCGCATCGACATCAATCGATAAGATACTACAATATCACAGTCAAGATGGAACAATAGTTCCTAATATCTGCTAATAACATGTGGCATCAAGCCAACACAATAAAACAATCAAGCCACGAAACTTATTACCTTACTTTCTTACTATCTATCAAGATTAATAGATGATAATTCACCTTCTATTCACAAACTTAACCAATACCCCATCTAGAATCCATTCCATGATTGTTGGTATATACACCCATTTCAATATCAATAGAAGATTCAATATTATAAGCATAGAACTAATTATGCACGCCTTACGGAACTTCTCACCAAGGACCATAGAAAAATAATGAACAACAACTATTTCCAAGTCACAACAAATCCACTGATATTCAAGGAAACCCAACACAAGAATCCTAGAGAATCTACAGGCAACAAGCCCAAACACAAATGCCACACAACAGTACCATCCTAAGAATCCATCTCAGTTCTCCAGTACATATACATGCATTCTCCGTTCCTTCTAATACATGAATATGTAAATCTAACCAGAGTCTACCAAAAGGAAGTCGTAACCTACCTCGAGGCCAAGCGGGTGCCACGAACATCCGTAGACCTTTAATAATTCATCACGTCATAACCGAAATGTAGGAACTTGAAATACTCATGAGAGACGAGGATAGGAATCACCATTAACACACTCGTAAGGGATTTCAGATCGATAAGGAACATGTAAGAATTTGGGCCACCCTTAGATTTCTAGGCGTTTATTACCAAAGAATTCTTTTCCTAACCATAAGGAGTTATTACTAGACCAAGTTGCCATTTTTAACTCTTTCCTTGAGAAACCCCATTTCCATGATCCATGGAGAATTCATTTAACATTAGGGAGAAGATAGGAATCTAGATTATTAATCAATCTAGGGTGAAGAACATGAGGGATTTAAACCCAAGAACTACATATGAAGAATAAGCTAACCAATCATCCCTCCCACCTAGGGTTTAGTGATGCCCATTTTATTAGCTCTTTAGGTGACGACTTTCAGAATAATTTACGATGGAAGGAAGGAATTTGAAGAGGATAGGAGGATTTACACTCCCAACAAAAATCTAATTTTTGGCTCCCAAAACGACTAGAGGCGGCTGGACTCTTTTGGCTTTTGGAAAAATGAGGTCAAATCCCGAAATTACACTTAAATAGGGATTCCCACTATACGTAACTGCTTCAGAGGTATGGGAACTGCTTCGGCGGTACCGGTGGGGCAGCTGAGTGGCCGCCATTCCAACTACACTTGCCGCATTAGCGGTGATTCCACCGCTATAGCGCCTCTGCAGTAGCGCCTTTTCAGCTGCTGTGGCGGCCCAACTGGGCCTAGTGGCCCGTCTTTCAAGCTCTCACGCGATGCGCACAATGGTTTTTTATTAAATTAGCGATTTCCAGAAATATAACTGAACGAAGACATTTTTAAGGCGTCAAAGTTACGGGTTTCCTAGAAATTCACACTAACGACGAAACGGATCGTTATATCAGATACCAATTGAACAATCGCTCATCCTTAAATGGCAAGGGAACGAACAGGCCCTGACAGGTGACGCATTTAGCAACCAGGACTTTAATAGTACATTCTTACTCTCGCATCTCGAATTTAACAGAAGGAAATGGGACGAATAATGTAGCCGATGAACCTTTCGTGACTTAGCGCACTCAGACGTAACTCAACAAAAAATCACCCGATTATATTTGACCTTTCTGGGTTACGTACCCACACTATACTGGTGGTCACCATCTATTCTCATAACTCGCACTATAATCCGAGCAAATTTGGAGTCGGTTAGATTACGTAAGCTTCATAAGGTATCAAGACAAGAAGTACCCAAGGGCAAGGAGTGATTTGCTGGAGGTCCACCATATGATGTAAGGCTCGAATATACCAAAACTGTCACGACCCGGCTAGGGCCATGACGGGTACCCGGGGCTAACCACCGAGCACCACTCGTTCTATTACTCATTCTGCGTACAGTCGTATTTCTTATGCTCATAATCGTAGGAAACCCATTTTCATTTGAAACATATTTACCTTTATATACATAAGCCCTTTGGCTATCAAAATAATACATATATACACGTGGGAAAATCGTGAGACTATACTACCCACACATACGTATCTACGAGCCTCTACTAGAGTACTAGACATATGGACGGGACAGGACCCCGTCGTGCCCAAAACATATATGTACACAAAATAATAAATCAATGGCACCTCCAGAACAATGGAGTGCCCTCAAAGTCTGCTGGTAGCTCCTATGAATCCGGGTCGCCTCCCTGTCTACCTGTGGGCATGAACACAGCGTCCAAAGAAAACAGACGTCAGTACGAGCAATGTACTGAGTATGTAAGGCGTGGATAATAACATGATAGGAGCATGAGGGATAGCATAAGATAAAATAACTGTTCATTTCTCATAATACTTTTTAAACATTTGTCATACGTACTTACCCCTTTATTCTCCTAAAGATACACTTATTACATCCACATGCTTACATATGCAATAACTTACAATGCATTACAGCCACGTGCCCGGCCATATAGGCTAGGTATCACCCATACTCGGCCCTCCCGGGACTTGATAATATCTGTACTCGGCCCTCCCGGGACTCGATGCTATCCGTACTCGGCCCTTCCGGGACTCGATGCTATCCGTACTCGGCCTTTTCGGGACTCGATGCTATGCATACATACATACATATACATAAAAATACATAAATGAAATCAACATCATCCTTAGCATTATCATACATCTATCATTAACGCGTACATTAGAACATTGAAGGCAACTATGGCGATGTCGGGGTGACATGAGGTCGTGGACCCCCGATTATATTATGATGTAATCATAATCATCATATCTCACCTTGAAGGGACTAACGTTTTAAGGTGAGTGTACACAAGAAAAGCATCAATGGAACCATACTTAGAATCATTAACTTCATGGGCATCATATCTCACTTTAGGATTCTTTAGACTTAAACTCATCATCATCATCCATTATCATACTCGTGTCTTATCTATTTTCTTTATCTTATACATATGTAGCTCCTTATAGTCATAGACTCATAATTTCCGTTATGTAGGAAGATCATGGGAAAATGGGAAGATTCATGCCATAGGAGTCATGCCTTAGAAAGAAAGGACTAGCATCATAAGGTGGGTCTAGCAACAAGGAATAATATCAAAGAATCGTATGAAGGTCATTAGCTTCGTAATAATATCATATCATGAGCTTTAGGGTCTCTAGACTTGGGCTCATCATCATATTCATAACATATCTCTTAACTTTATCTCATGAGAGCTCTTAATAACGTAGACTCATCATTTCCGGTATATACATATATGTAGAGAAGTCATAGAAAGATAGGAAGATTCATACCATAGAGTCATGCCTTAGAAAGAAAGGACTAGCCTTACATACCCTTTCGTTTAGCTATTCTATCGCTTGATCGTTCTCCTTCAATGCTCGCGTTTCTACCTTCAAGAGAGTTCGTATTAACATTAGCTAATGGATTATATGAACGTGCTTACTAAAGCTAGGGAAAATTAAAAGATTTCCTTTGTTTATACCACTTTCCTCATATCACATATCGACTCCCAAACATCCATAACAACATTCACAATATTATAGGCAACCATCATCATTCATCTACATTATCCACATTTCATAATTTCACATCAATTCCTCCATAATCATGGTCATAGTTCACTATTACTTTATTTCACATATAATGCTTATCCCATGTTCTAAATGTCATTCATAACATACTTACAATCACAACATATCAATAATCATGACTCAATCCAAGCTTTCACTCAAAATGACACTATTCCCACATTCATGACCCATTTTCTATATTCTTCTACAATCCAAGTGTTTCAACTTCTCAATACCTTAAACAACATGAAAAGATCATAAAACTTACCTTAGATAGTGTAGGAACAAGCCTTGAGTGGAAATAATTCTCTTGCACCAAAACCCTAGTTCACCTCCATTGGAATTCCTTGGCTTGGATGAACTTCAATGTGTTTCATACACTTGATTTTTGTTAGTTTGATGAAGTTGATCATCAATTTCTCTTGGATTCTTGTATGGGAAGTGTGGAGAGTGTTCTATAAAATTCTTGAGGTGAGGAGAGGGAAATGAGGAGATGGGAAATGAAAATAATGAACTTGGGTCCCTTATTTAAAACTCAAAATGCTGTCCCGACACATTTATACGGACACACATACAGTCCGTACAATTTATATGGTCCGTATGTGCGATCGTATAATGGTTCCAGTGGAGGCTCTTCTCTGGACAGGTTATACGTCCATGCATACGGCCAGTATCTTTTATACGGTCCGTATAGTGAACCGTACAATCCATAGTTTTTCGAATCTCGTTCTCGTGACTCGTTTGATCCCCAATCCTTATGGAACCTTCTTAACACTTGTTTAAAACCTCATTAACAATCTAAGGGACGTTATAGCTCTTCTCAAAAACATCATTAAGTCATTATTAGTTCATTACTCATAAATCCTTTCTGATACATAACGTATGCCTTGCCTTTCTTGGCAAACTTTCTTCTATTACCCCGAATGCCTTCGAAATCTTAATTAGGATCATCAAATGCTATTTCTTACTTATTGAAACATCGTATGCTTCGTGCCCTTCGTTAGTCTATTTACTGTGCATGAACGAAAAAAAAATTCGAGGTGTAACAAAAACTTATCAAGAATTTCATGGACAGGATTGATCAAACTGCTCCAGCGACCATAAGACCGCCGGGATGGTACCGCCACAGCGCCAACATAGGCCGCCGCGGCGGTCACAACAAATTTCAAGCAACCGCTATAACGGCCTACTTGATCGCTATGGCACCGCTGTTACAGCGGTAACGGTGCCGCCACAACGGTCAATCACTAGACAGAATATTAAGGGGTAGTAGCCCCTATCCCTCCACTTTCCATTTCTCACATAACCTAAAATTCTATCTATATTCCTCAAAACTCCTACCCCTACTCCAATTCTACTCCAATTAAAAATCTCTCATATTCTTACTCTTCCCATTCAACACAAAGCAAGGCTCCCCATTCACCTATTTTTCTCTCATCCATAAGAAGAAGAGGAAGAGCCAAGGAAAGAAGAATTCACTTCCATCCACTCTTTCACGTCTTCGAAAACAAGGTAGAATTTGTTTCACCCTTGCCACCCTAGTTAAACAATAATACCGCATTTAGAAGCAACAAGTCTAGGAGGTTGGGATTTTGTAGCACAAAGTTGGGATTTTTGGGTTTTGGGTTGACACACCACCAGGATGAATTTTAGGAGTAATCTGAACTAGTTAATCATTAGGATAACCTTCCCCGCGAACGTAGCATGGTTATAGCACTGATTTAAGCCGCAAAACTTGAACATAGTAAAGGAAATTCTTGGAAACAGATTTTTGGAGTTTCTCGAAATTTGGGCTAGTTTGTTGTTAAAGTAGCACCCTAATGGGGTTTTAAACTTATGCACACTGATTTCCTGCCCGATCTGTGCTTAAAAATAAGTTTTTGACTCGAAGAGTGGGGTTTGAAATCTAAAAAATTAGGGTTTCTGTCAGGGAAGATGATGCCACTACAACGGTTGGCTGACTGCAGCAGCGTTGCCACTGTGGCGCTCAGTTGACCGTTATTGCGGTCATCAGGGAATTGTGTAAGACCGTTATGGCGGCCTGTGGTCCGTCATTTCTGTACCGCCATGGCAGCCTGCAAACCACTACAGTGGTACCTGCAGATTCTGCAGCTATGCACTTTCATGCCAAGATAGATTTTGATCGAGTTTTTCACGCTGGTTCTTACTAGAATGATATGAAGCTGATAAGACATGAATATTAACACACTTCTAATTCCTTTGCAGGCACAATGGCTCAAAACCAAAAGGAGGTACCTAAAAACCAAGGGGCGGTACCCCCAAAATGAGAAGGTGCCCACTTATGACAAGCTCCCCACTCGTCAAAGCAAACGGTTACACTTGAGCCAAAGGTCCATTCCTCTGTTATTGGAGCAGGGATTTGACATGACCAACGTGGAAAGGCGTGCTCCTGAGTTCTTGAATAGGTTGTCAATGATAAAGTGGACTCGTTTGGTCCGAGATCTGGGCGATTGCAATGAGTCATGAGTAAGGGAATTTTATGTCAAGCTGTCTTCCATTGATTGGGATTCTCCCAGCCCGGTGGTCATAGTGAGGGGTACTCCAGTGAAGGTGGGGTCAAGGGCTATCAATCGGGTCTATCAGCTAGATGATCACCCGGAGAAGCCCTATGCAGAGAAGGCAGCTGAGAAGGACTTCATATGGTTGGCCTCCCAACTGGTACATGCGGATGATATAGAGAAGACCCTCTGGGCTCGTAATAGGGAAGTGATATATAGTGATCATTTTACTGTTGAAGCCAAGAGATGGTTGCACCTTGTTAGTCGCTGGGTCCGGCTTTCTTCGAACACCAATAATGTGACCTATGCTCGCACCCTTGTTGTTGCTTGCGTCCTCACCGACATACCTGTAAATTTGGTTTGCCTTGTTGGCTTGGATGTTTGAAACAATTTCTGTTGGTTTTCTTTATATTTGGATTCTGGTGGTGTGGTCTTCTGTTTTAGGCCATTCCTTTTTGGTTTTTAGGATAATTTGAGTTGTAGTAAATTTTCTTGGATGATTTCTCGACCTTTTCGGGCTTATTCTATGTGACTGCTATTGGTAGACTTTTTGTTGTGCGTTCTATTTTTGGCTGAATTCAGAACAGGGGAAAGTAATGGAAACAGGGGAAATTTAGGTCTCTGATCTTAGGCACGCTGCATCGGCGGTCTCTTAGACCGCTATAGCAGTCCCTCTTCGGCGAAAAAAGAGACCGCAATGACAGTCATAAGGAAACTGGTAAACCGCTATAGTGGTGGAGACGCCGCCATAGTGGTGCCGTCACAGCGGCTGAAGGACCGTTGTGGCGGTACCACTGAACAGTAAAACTTAACATTTTTTGACAATTTTTCACTCACGGAACAAACCAAATCGGAACAGCGACGTAACACAGTCTCCTGTGTAGATACCAATTGGCACCGTACAGGTGCCAATTGAATCCACCGAGATACCAATTTGACCGAAGTAGCACGATTTGAAAGAAAGAAAGGAAATTTCCTAAATGCCCTATAGCCTCCCGTGGATGGGCACGGACGTCTACGTACCATTCTATGAGACTCTATTAGACATTACTCTTGTACTTGTAAGACCGGTAACCTAGGCTCTGATACCACATGTCACGACCCAATTAGGATCGCGCGAGCACCTACCTTTCCCTCCACAGTAGGTGAACCCTAAATCAAATAACACATCAACCAAGTAAGACGATTCATTTAATCCAGTAAACATATATAATTATCAGCGAAAATAAATTTATTTAATAAACTCAAGATTTGAAAATGATAACAACAGTTAAATAATTACAGACTCATTCCGACTTCCCACAACCTGGTCTAGACTAATACAAGAGCGACTAATGTAAATTTCAGAATGGAATACAACTCAAAGACTAATCCTTCATCCCGGAATGAAGTGGGAGGAGATCTTTGAGATAGGTGCCGTGCAGCTCCTAACGTATCGCAATCAATCACCAGAAACACTCTACACCCCAAAAGGGATGTAACAAGGAAAGTATCAGTACAATCAACACGTACTGAGTAAGCATCATAGGCCGATAATGGTTAGAAAACACATATCAGTAAAAGAATTCACAATAAGCGGGGATAAGCAACTAGATTAATACCATACAACTAGTTATCACCGTTACAACATCAAGACACTTAAAATCATATAACTCTTCTCTAATAGCCACCAATCAATTCCACAACAGTTTCACGCTAGTCGTATATCCTCATGCCATTTGTTCTTAGTACAGGAGTCCACTCATTATTAAGATATTCCTTATTCTGCACCTTTTTGTACACCAAACATGCAACGGCTCCTACAAACAATCTAAGAGGTAAACTAACAAGTATAAGACAGTCATAATCGTAACTGAGCACACGTCATCACCTAAGTAGAACATCTAAACCCAAGTGTGCCAAGTCTCAATATATCCAATTCAAACCCAACTACATGGGTAAATCACCAGATCATCAAAATATAAGCCATAATGCAGTGCAATGCAATGATGTATAAATGCAAATGCAATGTAATGTTGTGTACACATGTACTTCGGACGGAAGTATCGACGTCTTGGTAGAACAACCCAAGGTGACTCCTAAAGTCTAAGTGCCACTCGTTTCGAATCTTTTCCCAACGTACGTACGAGACCCGCATCTTTTCCCACTAGGTTCTCACCGGTACCACCGGGGGACCTGCGGAGTCCATGCACTCACTCAATCCATGATTTCGGGACTAACATCGAATATCGGACTCTCACATCACTCTCATTTAAAAACCAAGCCCAGCTCATCACGATGTTTCATCAAGTACCAAAAGTATATCATGAAGGATGAGAGTGAATGCAATGTATGTGTCAACATCAATAATCAAATCAATATCTCAAGTACCAACGTGGGTACGCCAATAACATATCAAGGTCACAAGTACAAACATGGGTACGCCAACAACATCATGAAAGAACACACAATTCATATATAACTTGTTACACCTCGCACTTTCAGAGCATGAGCATGCCACGTACTTCACCGTATTAATGGAGTATTGGAGATGTACCATCAAGTTTTGGAATGAACAAGCCATGGGAAGTACGTAACAATGGAGTGAAGAATGAGTTATGATCTCACAAGTCGTTAACGGGAAGGACAACCTTGTAACCAAAGGAAATGACTATTATCAAGTATGATCAATGATAAATATCATGTTTGGAGAGTTTCGGAAGATTCCGGGACCAAGAAAAACAAAGAAAATAAGTTTGTCAAAAATTTGGAGAAAAAAAAGTTGGCAGAATTCTGGACAGAATTTTGGGTCAACTTTGGAGGGGTATATCTCTAGGTATATAAGGAGTTTTAAGGAGTTTTAAGGTGTTTCAAAAGCCTAAAATGAATTTCTTTGAGTCTAGTTTCCAACTCAACAAACCGTTCGTCAATGGGACATCGGAGCAGGGAGTTATGGACGTTACAAGTTAGGGGGACGGAGCAGAAAAACGCTGCTACAGTACCCGGGTGCTACAGTAACCCGACCCAATATACACCTATAAATACCCCTCTAACTCATTAATTTTCATCAATTTTCACCATTTTCTCATCCTCTACATTTCTAGAGAGTTCTTGAAGAGCTCTCAAGAGTTCTATAATTTCCCATAACTTCCTATAATTTTCCCTAATCCTCCATAATCTTCCACAACCTTTCCATATCATCAAGAGATAATATCAACATCAAAATCCTAAAGACAATTCATGGGAGATAATTGTTCTTGTTTCTCTTCAAGGTGGTGGTTAACTTGATCTTGGAAAGGGGTGAATGAAGTGGAGTTCTTCCACTATAAGGTATGTTTTTCCTATTATTATTTACATGATTGAGATGATGTAAAGGTTTAGTAATTCTTAGAAAGGAAAGAATCATAGAAGAAAAATCATAAAGAGTTGAATGGAAGTTGATGGCCATAAGGTGAGTTTGAAAGAGAATTTTGGATTAATTTGAGATTAAATTGAATATAATTCTTTGATTATGGTGTTATGGATGTGTTATGATTGATTTGGAAATTGGAGAAATATTGTGTGAGATGTTTTATGGAATATATTAGTATTGATATTGTTGTTGATGGTGTTAGTATTATTTGGGAGTTGTTTTGGTATTTGGAGGAGGTAAAGAATATAGGGGAGATCTTTGTCCGAATTTTGGCAGATTCTAAAAAGATTTCATTCGAATGCTTGAGACAAGTGTATGATATTGAGCCTAATGATAATATGGATGGTTTACATGTAGAGTTGCATGCTTGGAAGAATAAACGTTGAACGACTAAGGCGACCGGAAGGTATGTTAAGGCTAGTACCTTTCTTTCGAAGGCATGATTCCTATGTGATGATTCGGATATTTTGCCATAACATTTTTACATCCAAAAGTTATAAGTTCATGATTCTTAAAATCTTCTTATGATACTAAAGATGAAATGTTTTCTATGATGAACATGATGATGATGATTCTAATTCTAGAAATTCCAAAGCTTATGATTTTAATGCTATTATGAGATTATTGAGTTTATTTCATGATTTCCTTGATTCTACTCATTATTGTTGATCTCACCTTATGTTACTTGTTCCTTCAAGGTGAGATATAGCGATAATGATTATTCCATAATATAAATCAGAGGTTACCGACCTTACGCCATTCCGATAAAGTTGTAGCTTTCATATGAGCTTTCATGCATACTATTTACATTATGTATATATATATATTATATTTATGGATCAGGCCGTACGTTCCTCGGCACTAAGATATGATATTTATGGATGGGGCCGTTCGTTCCACAGCAATATAAGATATTTATGGATCGGGCCATACGTTCCTCGGCACTAATATATGATATTTATGAATCGGGCCGTACGTTCCTCGGCACTAACATATAATATTTATGGATCGGGCCGTACGTTCCTCGGCACTAACATATATGGATTGGGCCATACGTTCCTCGGCACTAACATATATGGATCGGGTCGTACGTTCCTCGGCACTAATATCGGGTCGTACGTTCCTCGGCACTAACA
Source organism: Lycium ferocissimum (assembly GCF_029784015.1). Taxonomy (NCBI): domain Eukaryota; kingdom Viridiplantae; phylum Streptophyta; class Magnoliopsida; order Solanales; family Solanaceae; genus Lycium; species Lycium ferocissimum. The sequence continues at coordinate 20,899,199 of NC_081353.1, read as the reverse complement.
TATGATATTTATGGATCGGGCTATACGTTCCTCGGCACTAACATATATGGATCGGGCTGCAGGTTCGGCAGCACTATATTTATGGATCGGGCCGTACGTTCCTCGGCACTAACATATATGGATCTGGCTACACGTTCCGTAGCACTATATTTATGGATCGGGTTGTACGTTCCACAGTACTAACATTTAGGATCGGGTTGCACGTTCCGCAACACATATATATATATATATATATATATATATATATATATATATATATATATATATATATATATATATATATATATGTGTGTGTGTGTGTGTGTGTGTGTGCATGCGCTTACTTATATATGATTTTTAAAATGCACAGGTTATCTCTCTTATTCCATGTTACCTTTCGTATCTACATTGTCTTGTTATTCATGCCTTACATACTCAGTACATTATTCGTACTGACATCCCCTTCTTGTGGATGCTGTGCTCATGTAGGCAGGCAGGCAGGGAGACAGATCAGACTCGTAGGTGTTCTATCAGCGGATTCTCAGGAGCACTACACTTACTTCGGAGCTACAGTCTATTTGGTATTGGTCCTTATGATCATTTGAATTCTATTTAGAGGCTCGTAGACATGTGTGTACAGTTAGAAGTTTTATAGCTCCACCGGTTCATATTATTGTATAATATATTGGTAACCCTATAGGCTGGTGATGATGGGCATAATTGTTGATGATTATAAGAGATGCACCGTTATGTTATGGTATATGTCCTTACATGTTATGACAACCATGAGCTACCTTTGGGGTCCACCCGTAAAATGATTATGAGATGTATGCTTAGAGGTACTCGGTAGGTTAGCTTCGGGTGCCCGTCATGGCCCTCTGGTTGGGTCGTGACATAACTCTATCTCCATATCAACATCAATCGATAAGATACTACAATATCACAGTCAAGATGGGACGATAGTTCCCAATATCTTCTAATAACATGTGGCATCAAGCTAACACAATAAAACAATCAAGCCACGTGACCTATTACCTCACTTTCTTACTATCTATCAAGATTAATACATGATAATTCACCTTCTATTCACAAACTTACCCAATACCCCATCTAGAATCCACTCCATGATTTTTGGTACATTCACCTATTTCAATATCAATAGAAGATTCAATATTATAAGCATAGAACCAATAAGGCACGCCTTACGGAACTTCTCACCAAGGAGCATAGAAAAATAATGAACAACAACTACTTCCAAGTCACAACAAATCCACCGATATTCAAGGAAACCCAACACAAGAATCCTAGAGAATCTACAGGCCACAAGCGCGAACACAAATATCACACAACAGTACCATCCTAAGAATCCATCTCAGTTCTCCAGTACCTATACATGCATTCTCCGTTCCTTCCAATACATGAATATGTAAATCTAACCACAGTCTACCAAAAGGAATACGTAACCTACATCGAGGCCGAGATGCCACGAACATCCGTAGACCTTTAATATTCCATCCCGTCGTAACCGGAATGAAGGAACTTGAAATACTCATGAGAGACGAGGATAGGAATCACCATTAACACACTCGTAAGGGATTTCAAATCGATAAGGAACATTTAGAAATTTGGGCCACCCTTAGATTTCTAGGCTTTTATTAGCAAAGAATTCTTTCCCTAACCATAAGGAGTTACTACTAGACCAAGTTGCCATTTTTAACTCTTTCCTTGAGAAAACCCATTTCCAAAATCCATGGAGAATTCATTTACCATTAGGGAGAAGATAGGAATCTAGATTATTAATCAATCTAGGCTGAAGAACATGAGGGATTTAAATCCAAGAACTACATATGAAGAATAAGCTAACCAATCATCCCTCTCACCTAGGGTTTAGTGATGCCCATTTTATTAGCTCTCTAGATGAAGACTTTTAGAATCATTTACTATGGAAGGAAGGAATTTGAAGAGGATATGAGGATTTACACTCCCAACAAAAAAATGATTTTTGGCTCCCAAAACGACTAGAGGCGGCTAGTCTCTTTTGGGTTTTGGAAAAATGAGGTCAAATCCTGAAATGAAATAGGGATTCCCACTGTACATAACCGCTTCAGCGGAGCCGCTGGGGCGGCTGAGTCGCCGCCATGACCAACTACACTTGCCGCATTGGCGGTGATTCCACCACTACAGCGCCTCTGCAGTAGCGCCTTTTCAGCTACTGTGGCGGCCCAATTGGGCCTAATGGCCGACATTTCAAGCTCTCACGTGATGCGCACAACGGTTTTTGATTAAATTAGCAATTTTCAGAAATATAACTGAACAAAGACATTTTTAGGGCGTCAGAGTTACGGGTTTCCTCGAAATTCACAGTAACGACGAAACGGGTTGTTACAACTTGTATGTATCCACCATGGCTTATCTGTTTCATTATATCTCTGAAAATGGCCTAATTCACTTCTAACATGCTCTACTATATCTGCTGAGAGTACATCCTGCATTTTGGCATAATTCCGATGACTACTGTCCATCAAATCTTCTAGATCATCGTCTATCTCATTATTCTGCTCCTGGTGTGGTAACAACTCATGTAAAGCTCCAAGTTTGGACCAATTATCAAACCATGTTGATGAAGATCCATCCCTAGGTTCCCATCAAATAGTATGCTCCATATCATCCCTTGCTTGTAACATCAACTTCCAAGTCTGAGAGCCTCCTTTCCATTGTACGACAGTTGGTCTGAATCTTTTGCAGTATTTGTTCCATATGAAGTTGGACCATAAAGTGCTGCTGGTCCTAAATCTCCACCAAATCTTTGCAAACAGTGCTTCAGAAATGTCATAAAGAGATCTACATCCTAATCCTCTTTCATTCTTTAGATAGCATAACTTTTCCCATGCAGACCAGTGTTCACTTCTACCTTCATCTTTTTGTTTTTAGAAAAATCTATTGAACAACTTGTGAAGCTCTTTGATTAGCATTTTGGTGGTACCATAGCAGACAGCAAGTAAACTGGTATACTTTGTAAAACACTGGAAATCAGCACTATTGACACCCATTTGTGTCCGTCCTTTATTCCAATTCATTTTCTCGAGCTTCTAATACTAACCAACTAAATATCTTATTTTCACCCTTACTCTTACTACTACTATATTATTATTGTTAAGTATTGTTACTGTCACGACCCAACCCCGTAGGCCGTGACTAGTGCCCGAGCTGGACACTCGTACATACACCTGTTAGCTATAATCAGTCCACAACTAGCATGATAAGGAACTCATATATAAAAAGGCAAGATGTCATCTCAAAACTGTCGCATATATATATATATATATATATATATATATATATATATATATATATATATATATATATATCAAGACAACCCGTCCCCAATGGAGTCACAACTATCAATAGATAATATCGCACATAAGTCGGCAAGGCTATCATAACATATGGGAACACCCCAACTATATATACGCAAGCCGACAAGGCACGCACACTACATACAACATCCCAAAACATATATACACACGCAAGCCGACAAGGCCACTACTACTAATGGGAACGTCCCAAAACATAAATCATACGGACACAACCGAACAAGAACTATATACAACCCACACATATGTCTACGGACCTCTAAGAGTATCAACCGTGACATATGATGGGACGAGGCCCCGCCCGTACCCCGAATAATCATATACATATATCGAAGATCGTGCCAAAAGTCTAAACTCTGGAATAACGGAGCACTCCAAGACAGCTGAGTGGAAATCCTAAGCTGAAGGATCACCAAATCGAGTATCTGTACCTGCGGGCATGAAACGCAGCCCCCCGAAGAAAGGGGGGTCAGTACGAGTTATGTACTGAGTATATAAAGCATGAAATACAATAAGAAAGGTCATAACTGAAGTAGAGAATCCAGGAGGCAAGTATAATAATCAAGAAGTCACTGTACCTGTGTCTTATGAAATAAAATCATGCATGCCTATATCATATATTATATTCGGCCCATTATGGACTCGGTGAATCTGTCATATATCATACTCGGCCCATCATGGGGCTTGGCGCCATCATCACATCATCATATCATCATATCATCATATATATATACCGTACCCGGCCCTCTAGTGAGGGACGCGGTGGCTGATGCGTGATGGCTTGTGCACGATAACATACCCGGCCCGGGACTCGGTGAAAGATGTAATAACAGTATGCACGAGCAGAGTAGTGAGTAACCATATGCATATAAATCATCTTTTGAGGCTCAATAGTTAAGTAGACTAATCAACGCTCGAGTATCGGGATAATAGTCACACTCAGTACTCTTTGAATATCATTACGAACTATATCAAATAACGCCTCAGGGATCATAGACATGTATCAAATTAATACGAGACAGCTTATAAAAGTTATGGTCATTAGTCATTATAGAGTTTTTCAGGAATAGGAACTTTCATGTATCATTTACTACCCGATCATATAGAACGAGGGCAGCCTCGACTATTTTAAGA
>NC_081353.1:20713288-20894612 GCF_029784015.1 Lycium ferocissimum | reverse complement strand
ACTCTTAATGATTCATAATCGTAACATTTTCGTCTAAACAACCTTACAACAGCCCAACCAATACACAACACAACATATGATCTTAATTACCATTAATCTTCCAAGCTCAACAAGAACAACAACAACACATTCTTTTCATCCAAATTCATGAACTATACCAACAACCACACGTTAACAACATTATCCATTTCGACACAAGAAACTAGACTAACACCATATTAACTTCTACAACAACCCACAAACGATTACAACTCCATCTTGAACCATTAAATACCTTCATTCTCATCATAAAATCCACAACAACAACAACCAAAATATTAATTCAGAACAGTCCACTATTTCCACATAAAACAGCCCGTACGGCTCAACAACATTCCACCATCAACATACATAATTTTTAATTGACTCAATTCATTTTTACTAAGCTACAACAAGTCCAAAATCCCTACTAAAACGTGAAAAGAATGATCAGCCCTTACCTTAGCAACTTGACTTCACAACTTGGCTAGAATTTAGTGAATTGAAACGATAAACCCTCTTGCTGCTCCAATGGTTAGTTCATGTTATTATTGACCTTCCAAATGATTGAAATGCTTTGGAAAATATTTTTTTGAATCAATTCTGCCCAGCCATGGCCGTGGGCTTACAAGAGCATCCATGGCATGTCTGTGGTTTCTCTTTCAATTGAAACATAAAGATAAATATGTGGAACACTTTAGAGCTTGGTTTGCCATGGGAATTATCATCTTTTTCAAGGCCAGCCATGGCCGTGAGCTTCCATGGCTGAGCTCCTCTCTCTTGACTTTCATTTTTGTGGATGAAAAATGTGTAGCTTAGTCATCTTTTTGGTTTATATATGCCCTCCATAGTGGTGACACATGTCCAACCCTTGACATGTGTCCCATTATCCTCCATGAACCAATCATATTCATCCATATGTTGTGGGGCCCACTTAGTGGTCTAATTAGGCTAATTAATCATAATTAATCACTAATCCCCACTTAATAATTTAATCATGGTAAATTAATCCCAAATTTTCATTGATATTTCTATACCAAATAAAATTCACAAGAAATTCGTGCACTTATTGAAATCGGGGATTAAAAGTACTTGTCTCATATCCAAAAATAATCTTGTCCTTGGATTTATGTCGATTAGCTTACGAATAGTCCGTCGTATAAAAATACGGGATATAACAGTTACTTTATTAATACCTCGTACATTGTACTTATTTATTACATATTAATCATAAAATTAACCTAGATAATAATTCTACTTTATTATTAAATTACCTATAGATGTCACACCCTAATTCTGATAGGGCACAATGGGCACCCGACCCTTACTTAGAGTCGAGCGAACCCACTAGTTCTCATTATACTCATAGTCTTACTGGACTCTTAATCGTGAAATGATGTGCAAAATGAAGGCCTTTCAAAACATTCTTTTCATCTTTCTTAACTCAAGTAAAAAGCTGTAATAGTATGAATCCGTAAAGAAATGCATAATGCTACATCGCTTGCATACCGCTTACAAGGCTAATGTACTGTATATATGACTCTGTCTGCAAAAGTCTCCAACATAAGATATGATAGCAAAACCTAAGTTAGGACAGGACCCCAACATACCCATAAGGTGCGTGACTCAGCTCATGAGAACATAATCCGACGCGGTATCACTCCGAACCGAATGGAGTCTACCAATCCAACTAACAGCCTGGAACATCCTATAGTCAAACTCCTGGACAACCTTCCTGCAAGGCAATACGGGGCTGTGTGGCATGAAACACAGCGCCCCCAGGCAAAGGGACGTCAGTACGAATAATGTAATCAATAGCATAATGAAAGCATATGAAATAACATAGTATGGATGAGTTATGAAATGAGAGAGAGCTGGGTGTACCTCTAGCAATGCTCGTTATACTTACTTATCCTCTTTCTACTAGGAAACTTCCTTGTCATACATTTGAATACATGGTAGTATCATACCCGACCATCTAAGTTCGGTGTCTTACGTACCCAGCCATAATAAAGCTTGGTGTTATACGTACCTGGTCCTACCAAGGCTCAGTGGTGTCCGCAACCAAGGCTCAGTGTTATCCGTACCCAGCTGTTGTGGTGTGCGCGCAATAGATATCATACCCGGCCATATAGGCTCGGTGTCACAACATAGCATTCATACATTTATAAAATACATATGTATCCGACAGAAACATTTCGACACTATCGGGGTGACACAAAGTCTATAAACTCTCGATTTCTATTATTGAATCACCGTCATCTTTATCGTCATCACTATTATCATCGTCATCATTATCACCATCACTATTATCGTCGTCATCATTATCGTTACCACTATTATCATCGTCACCACTATTATCATCGTCATCATTATCATCATCACTATTATCATCGTCATCATTATCGTTATCACTATTATCATCGTCATCATTATCATCATAACTATTATCATCGTCAGCATTATCGTTATCACTATTATCATCGTCATCATTATCGTTATCACTATTATCATCGTCATCATTATTATCATCGTCATCATTATCGTGCTCGTGCCGTAGCTCTTTTCTTTATCTTATACATATACAGCTCTTTATAGATATAGACTCATAATTTCCGTTATATAGGAAGATCATGGAAAAATAGGAAGATTCATGCCATAGGAGGCATGCTTTAGAAAGAAGGGACTAGCATCATAAGGTGGGTCTAGCAAAAATGAATAATATCAAAGAATCATATGAAGGTCATTAGCTTCGTAATAATATCATATTATGAGCTTTAGGGTCTCTAGACTTGGGCTCATCATCGTATTTATAACATATCTCTTAACTTTATCTTATGAGAGCTCTTTATAACGTAGACTCATCATTCCGGTATATACATATATGTAGAGAAGTCATAGAAAGATAGGAAGATTCATACCATAGAGTCATGCCTTAGAAAGAAAGGACTAGCCTTACATACCTTTTCGTTTAGCTATTCTATCGCTTGATCGTTCTACTTCAATTCTTGCGTTTCTACCTTCAAGAGAGTTCATATTAACATTAGTTAATCGATTATATGAACGTGCTTATTAAAGCTAGAGAAAATTGGGCAGCATTTCCTTTGTTTATACAACTTTCCTCATATCATATATCAACTCCCAATCATCTATAATAACATTCACAACATTATAACCAACAATCTTTATTCATCTACATTATCCACATTTCACAATTTCACTCCAATTCCTCCATAATCATGGTCATAGTTCATTATTGCGTTTTCTCACATATAATGGTTATCCCATGTTCTAAATGGCATTTACAGCATACTTACAATCACAACATATCAATTTTCATGACTCATTCCAAACTACTACTCAAAATCTCATTGTTCCTATCCTTGTGACCCATTTTATATCTCCCTCCATAATCTAAGTCTTTCAGCCTCTCATCACCTTAATCAACATGAAAAGATCATAAAACTTACCTTAGATAGTGTAGGAAATAGCGATCCTTGTTTACCAACCACACATTGTCTAACCAAATCCAATTCTCTCTCGATACGTTCCTCAAAAAATCCGATTCGGGCGGATTCTTCCCCCAACTAACGAAGAGATCTTGGCGGAATTGCCACATATGAAATTGAGCACAGTTTTGCACCTAATCGCTCTTTTGACTTCGGAAAAAACTTTCTTTATCAATATACTGTTTCTTCTACACACACATCTCCATAATAGAAAATGGTAATAGTTAGGATTCATTAAAAAAATCGAGAATCCACTCATGGGACAAGAAACCCTTCCCGCATCAGGCACTAATAAATTTTTAACGTCTAATTAGATCGGGAATCATTCAAATTAAGAACAAAAGCTCGTTGGAAGATACTGAATTTTTGTATTTGAAAAAGATTTCCGTAGGGATCTCTGAAGTAGATGGTGGTTGATAAAGAACTCTTTGATCATAATTTCCCGTATGAATACTGCGTCGAACATGAAACTTGTGATTGGTAGTAAAACACCGATTCGCTCGTTGAGACCTAATTCGATCTTCATAGAGTGGAAATACTTCTCTTGCACCAAAACCCTAGTTCACTTCCATTGGAATTCCTTGGCTTGGATGAACTTCAACGTGTTTCATACACTTGATTTTTGTTGGTTTGATGAAGTTGATCATCAATTTCTCTTGTATTCTTGTATGGGAAGTGTGGAGAGCGTTCTAGAGAGTTCTTGAGGTGAGGAGAGGAAAATGGGAAGATGGGAAATGAAATAATGAACTTGGGTCCCTTATTTAAAACTCAAAATGCTGTCCCGACACATTTATACGGACACACATACGGTCCGTACAATTTATACGGTCCGTATGTGTGACCGTATAATGGTTCCAGTGGAGGCTCTTCTCTGGACAGGTTATACGGCCATACATACGGCCAGTATCTTTTATACGGTGTGGACCGTACAATCCACAGTTTTTCCGAAACTCGTTCTCGTCAACGCGTTTGATCCCCAATCCTTATGGAACCTTCTTAACACTTGTTTAACACCTCATTAACAATCTAAGGGACATTATAGCTCTTCTCCAAAACATCATTAAGTCATCATTAATTCGTTACTCATAAATCCTTTCCGATACATAACGTATGCCTTGCCTTTCTTGGCAAACTTTCTTCTATTACCTCGAATGCCTTCGAAATCTCAATTAGGATCATCCAGTGCTATTTCTTACTTATTGAAACATCATATACTTCGTGCCCCTCGTTAGTCTATCCACTGTGCATCAACGAAAAGATTTTCCGAGGTGTAACAATATATTTATGGTTTCTCTATTGTTAGTAAATTTATAACATTAAATTATAGTTTATTACTAATTACTACTAATTGCATGATTATTCCATATATTTTCCAAGTTATTGATAATAAGAAGCTCAAAGAAATGCAAGGAAAAAGGAGTTTAAGTCCTAAAATAGGCCTTAATATCTTAGCCATTACAGGACCAATCAACAGACCATACTTTAGCTTAAAATTCTGTCCGGATCAGCCTAATTTCGAGCCCACCAGGTGAGGCCCATTCATCTTTACCTCCAGCCCAACCAATGCATACACATTTTAATTTTCCTAAATCTAATCTCAAAAAAACAACCGCACACTTCTTCCTTCCTTCTTTGAGCAAAGTTCCAAGCTCTTTCTCAGCCATGGCAGACTTTGCCATGCTATTTTCATACAAGTTTCTCCTCTCTCTTTATCTCAATGTTCACAAACTTCTCTCTCTCCTATCTTCGACAATTGAGTCAGCGCAAGAGGACAAGCAACTTTTTCTCTGGTCTGAAGAATCCACAAACAACTTTGTTCAAAATTCAAACGGCTATTCACTTTGAAATCCCACCTAAATTCTAACCCCAATTTTCCCCTATAAATACTACTCTAAATACTCAGCCAAGGGGACGTTTTTTTTAACATCTTGGAACATCACCACACCTAATACAATATCTGTACATTTTTTTATACTCTAAGAACCTTTAAATTCTAGAGTTCCTCTTTCTGTCTTGGTTAGACTTTAGTTGTGACAGAGATTTTGGAACTCATTTGTGCCGAGGTTCGGATCTGTTCATAACGAGAGAGTAGATTCGAGGCCCCGACGTCCTAGTTCACTGCACCCACAATAGGTAAAATTTGATCCTATTCCTACTTTTCTCTATTTTAAGATTTCTGTATTCATTTAGGAAAAATCATTTTTTGAGGTCCCGTTATGTTCAGATCTATTTTGTGACTAAACATGTGATTAGTTACTGTCTGAACTTCTATAGTTTAATAGTGTTTGAATGGAATAGCAACCATGTTCTGATTGAAGTTTAAGTATCAATATCGTCCCTTGTTTTGTCTCTTTTCTTTTACCCAAGAAGGTTGTATTTAAAAGGTCATACTTCAGGATTAGATTACATCTAAGGGCTGATTGTAAACCTCTGATAGTAGGGCCGTCTTTAAATATGCTTAAGCTATGTGTTAGGACTTTCCTCTATTTCTCGAAGTCATATTTGTAGATTGTTACCATTTCAGTCGTAATGGAAGTCATCTAATTTGTTCGAGCACCCTTCTGAATTTTCATAATGAGGTATGCTAAATATTTGACTAGGAAGGTTTCTATACCTTGGATGAATAATGTTGTTTAGATAAATCACTTGAACATGATAGGTATTGTGTAGCTATTGTAATAGAATGAAGGTAGCCATACATTGTATGATGTTTATGTGATTTGAAATAGTTCGTTTAGCCATGCTTTAAAATCATTTACTAGATGTGTGTTTAAGTCAAATGGGATATTTATATCATGTTTACAGTCGGCTCTCATTCTCTATTTGTTTACATTGATGAAATAGATACATAAGGATTAATCTTTTCTTGCATTTTGCTTGCGAAGATGTACGTATATTTTCAAAAGTCTCCTGTTACTTGGTTTAGTTTAAGGAATGAAGTATAAGAGCATATTTTAGTCATTCATACTCTACTCAGAAATTTAGGCACCATTTCTTTATAGATTGCTGCAAAGTTTATGATAATGTGATCTGTACTTTTCTTATTTGAAGTTAAAGGCGAAATTCCTTATGGTTAACTTCTATTCCCTTTGTTTATTTTACATGAATACCGGAGTCGAAGAGTCCCACTTTGAGACTCAACGACGACGCTACCACATGGAGTCCGCACATCATTATTCTTCTGGGCCTTGCATTACTCAGACAACAAATTATGAAGGATTTTTATTCTTCTAAGGAAGCCAATCATTGCTATTGTCCATCATCCTATTACTGTCTACTTTACTTGCTTGTTAATGTGGCTAACATTTTTCATTTTTAGTTACTAGTAGGACTCCGAATTTCTGTACATTTAATGTGGTACCTTTAAATCCAAGATTTTAACCGACTTCAGCAAACTCTAGAGACGATCTTTTAAATCCAAATATTTCAGATACAAACTTCCCAAAGAGTTCAACACATTTAGCAAGAGTCTAATAATTTCTTAAATCACTTTTGGAGTTTCGTCTTTTAATGTAAAAATGGAGGTTTTACAAAGATATTTATAGAAAACTTTTGAGTCAAGTTCTTAACTGGGATACATGTCTTTACGTGCTCACTCATTATTTATTGTACTGAACACTAAATTATCGAAATTTAGCCTTTTTAATTAACTCTAAGTTCGATCGGTTAACCATTGGTAATGGATCTTAAAGTATGCCTAACCCCTTCCCTTTAGGATTAATTGAAACCTTACCTAGAATTTTTAAGTTAGTAGACCTTAAAACGGAGTTAACTTTAGACAATCGCTATATTACTTTTAGGTGTCCTAATTCACCATTAATAATTAGGTGGCGACTCCTTAATTTTAATTAGCCCCGGAATTACCGGAATGTTATAAATCATTTTGACCCTGGTTAAAATGGGGTATAACAAGCACGGCCTTCCCACCAAAGGAAAGTAATTTACCTTTCCAAGCCTACAGTTTGTCTCTAACTTTTTTCAACATATCTTTATAGAACATCTTCTGTCTTCTTGCATGAAAAATGGGACATCCCAAATATGTGAAAGGGAATTCTCCTTTGGTGAAGCCTGTAATTTGTTGCACCTCTTGAACTAACCCATCAGCCACTTTCTTGTGCATGTAGAAACAGCTACACACCACTTTGCTTGAAAATCAACCATGATTATCAAAAAACCAAACAAGTTACGTATCGTAGCAAGAGATCTTCCAAGTAGGATTTACATGTTAGGTATCGTAGCAAGAGAGCTTCCGAGTAGGATTTACATATGCCGTTTAAATTCTCTTGGTTTGCTTTCTCTAAATATAAGTGAGGTAATTTTCACAAATGACTATACTTTGGGTTTTTTTATAGGCATAGCTACACTTTTGCTAATTACATTTTGTAGCTACAGTAACATGTATTCAAATTTGGCTGTATTTTGTTGTACTCAATTCGGATGTATTCATTCGTAGCTACTTTTACACTATATTCAACTTATTGTATTTAAATTCGGCTGTATTCAAACAACATAAATGCAAAAAAAAAAAAAAAATACAGGGATATTCAGCTGTATTCAAATTCACTGTATTCATTTGTATACAAAATGATCTCCCCTGAGATATGGGCAAAAAATACATAAAAAAAAACACTATATTTTACACTAAAAAATAAATACACTCAAATATACTCAGATCTAAGATAGAAGAAATAAAATACACTCAGATCTATGATATAAGAAATAAAATACACTTAGATTTGAGAAAATACACTCTTGGGAAAATGTATATTAATAGACCTACCGAGACGAAAGCCAAAGGTGAGTCTCGTAGGTGGACGTATTGAACCGAAATAAGATCTCAGATTGACATCTTGATACACTGATTTACCATAATAATAAATAGAGTCAATGGTGAGTCCGTCGTAGGAAGAGCCGCTTCCTTCTTGCTTGATAGGAGGGTGCTCTGTGCACGAAAGGAGTAATAAGAAGTTAAAAGGACAGAGACACTTTCCAACCAAAAAGCAAAGTTCCTGTGAAAACCAAACAATCAAAGACATCGGCCACCTAGTAAAAAACTGACAATCGATGAAGAAAAATGCTTCAATTATGGACATCCCAGTGGGCCCCCTCACATTAGGTTTTCGAGAAAGAAGAAATCAAAATTGCTTTGAAATTCCTATCGGCCCTCTTCTTTATTCTAGGTCCTTTCCTCACTAAGGACCATGGGCCAATTACTTTAGATGCAAAGAAAAATTCGATCAATTGGCCATGGATTTCAGCCATAGAAGACGACGGCGGCGGAGGAGAAATGAGGGCTAGAGAAGACGACGCCGGAGATCTAAGAAAATACACTCAGATTTGAGAAAAATTCGGTTGATTGCCATGGATTCCGGCCATAGAAGACAATGACGGTGGAGGAGAAATGAGGGCTAGAGAAGACGATGGCAGTGGAGGAGAGAAACTAATGATGAATCCAGCCAAATCTGATTCGATTTCAAAGGAGAAGCCAACGATGGAGCTCTGTTTAAATGGTGGAGCTCTCTTTTAATGGTGGTTATGAGAAATATACTCAAAATCATATGGAGAGACACATTTTAGTGAATCCATTGTTGAATATAGTCAAAATCGTATGGAGCTCTCATTGGTGAATCCATTGTTGAAAAGAGAGAGAGGGAGTTGAGGGAGAAGAGAGAGGGGGAACAGATTGAATACAATGGAATAATTTTGATGCAAGGGAAGGAGCCGTATGTTAAGAGGTATTAGTTACCTTGTGCAATTGAAATACAATATTTAGCTACCAGATGTAATTAAAGTGTAGTTACTAAATGTAAATACCTTTTATATGTTCTTTACACCACATAAATTTCCATAAGTATGGTAAAGACATGATTTCACAAATATCATATATCGCCTCTTGGAATGAGCAGTAATCAGAAACTAACTATTGCAGATTGCCATTAGCATGTACGTCCACATGCACAAGAACACTATACACTAGGCCAATTAACAATATAATCATATAGAAATCAATGATGAAAAAAAAGGTTTTTTTGGTCGCCTACTGCAAAAATTTCTTGGAAGATAAATGGCCTTGACAGTTAATAAAGGTTACAGGAGTGGATAGATCATACTCATAGTACCTTATGTCATCTCAGCTACTACAAGAAAATCCCTCAGTTAGATGGTCTCTGGCATGCAACAAACTGCCGTCGATGAGGTGAATAGTTCGAAGCCTGCTACTTCTGGAGGATGCCATCCCAAGCCACCCTTCAAATAACTGTAAATACAACGGCAACTCAACACATAAATGATGTTGAATCCAGCAGTAAAATTTGAAATAAATGGGAAAAGGAAGCACATGCAACTATATTTGTTTGAACAGAAGTTATTTCTTGCGAATCAGATTCTCATCCTAAAGTATTCATCTCAAAATTAATGCTGGACACAATAAAGAAAATTTTGAGTATCTTTGCCTTTTGTGGTCAGTTGAAACATTTCAAGTTACAACCAAAGAGATTTCAATGCTTCATTCATGCGAAAGAGCTGGTTCTTTGGATTTTCTTGCTTCAGCAGTAATAAGCTATGAAAAGACAACTAACCAGTGGAGAAGAGGCAATTCTTCTTTGTTCATCATCCCAAAAATAATACAATCCTTTGTAGTGAGAAGAGAGTTGAGAGAGCAACACTCTTAGGTGTAATTGGGACATCTCCCCTTCCTTTGTTAATAGTATAAAGGCAACTGTTCTTTGGTGGACGTAGGATCCTTTTGATTTGAAGTTCCGAACCACGTTAAATCTTGTGTTCTTTCTTTTATATTTCGACTAACAGTTTATAATAAACCAACTCTGGTAACCTAGGCGCAAGTTAATTACCAATTAAAATACACAGACTGGGACAAAAATTTATTTACACGCGTGGTTTACACTAAATCATTCTAATTTACCAGGGTTAGGTCAAAATTAATATGAGAATATGTATCGATTAACTATGATTTATTGTAAAGAGTGTATGTGAATATCGATTAACTATAATTTATTGTTAAGAGTGTTGTTGAAAAAATATTTTATATATCCATTAATTTAATATAAATACTGAATTTAAGGTTTGACATCTGACCAGTGATAAGGGCACACATTAGTCATACGTCAGTAAATACTATGGTACAAAGGTGTACAATATTTTGATGAAAAATATAGTAAGATATGTGCAATATAAAAGAGAAATAATTCCCCAAATATTTATTAAATATAAAGAATTGATAAAATGTAACGTCATAGATTGTGTTCACCGGGTTGTAGGTGATGTTCAATGATGATGTCGAGTATTAAAGAAAATTTGCATTATATAGAATTAATTCCATCAAGAGAAATATATTTTATTTTCAATATTCGTTTGAATAACATTTTCCAAAATTTCAACAATTAAACACCATAAGATGTTCTACTCCCAAACGTATAAAAGAATTGTACTTCAATTTCAAAAGAATATATTGTATGATTACTTCATGCTTTTGCATAAAAATAAAGAGCAAACTATTTCTTTAAATTTTAAAATACTATAATTTACTTTTAATAAATTTTACTTATTGGGAAATTTTAAATATTGTTATACAAGTGCACGTGAAAATATTTAAATTAAAATTTTCTAATGTTTTGCATGTAAGATGACGAATTAATGAGAAGTTCGTTTAGAACACATTTGAAAATTCTGAAAAGAGGACGTTAAAATTAGATAAAAGTAAGTTTAATTGAAGTTAAAGTTAAACAAAAAATTAAGAAAATAAGTTTTCTATATAAGAAAAAAATGTTTTTAAGCTTTGCTTGAATGTAGTGAGCATTTAACTCTTTTAGAATTTGACGTGAAGAGGTGGGGAGAAGCTTGCAACTGCAGTTAATCTTAAAGCATTTTTTTCAAAAAAAATTAAACAAACTAATTAAGAGTTAGACTTCAATTAAGAAAGATTTAAGTTTTTATATGAATCGCCTTAAATTATCATGTGTTGGGCCCATGCTTTGCACGGGCTATACCTAATCTAGTTATTACTTAGAAAAGAAAAGCTAAACAAGGGAAGAACAGTGAGAATATTCATGCTATTAATCAAGAGGTTTTCTCAAGTCAACGTTTAACTAGGATCCGCTCATCATCATGAAACGGTTTCTACATAACACAATAAGAATAATGATCATGAAAGTACTTCCAACATCATTTCAAATGTAATAGTTCAACTACAGGAGTTGAGATGCATTTCATAGATGATAAGATAACTCCACAAAATGATTTTTTTGTGTGCGTTCAAAAAGTTATAACTAATTTACTCTTAGAAATAGGTGAAACACTACGGCTGACGAAGCAGCCGGTGAAAAAATTATATGCCACCTAGCTATCGATTCCCAAGAAAAAGAAGCCATCAGTGTAAAGTACAGACCACATCCATCGTACTGACCTTAGATGGTCTTTTCTCTTGAAGCTCTTCTTCTCCACATCATACCATTCAAGACTTTCAGCATTTACAGCCATAAGAATTTTCCCTTCCCTGAGATCCAGAGGAATGATAAAATCTAAGCTGAGGTCAAACATGCTTAGATCAATACTGTACTCCTTAGCCCATATATAATTCTTCAAATCCTTCAACACCCAAATATCCATGGAAGAATCGTCCTCGGATGAATCAACCAAAATGCATCTATTAAGACAGGGAAAGCGTAGTCTATGAGCTTGTTTCTTATAGATGTCCAATAGCACATAAATGAAGAACAACTCCCATTATCCCAACCCTGCAATCACAAATAAAGACAAGGACTATGTCACCTTGACTTTGATGACAAAGCATGCACATCAAAACAAATCCAGAATCCCAAAGTTTACTTAACTTTTTCTCCTTTCTTGCTTTCTCAAGACAATGTTCCAGAAATCAAATTAAGTTCAATTAGTGACTCACCGTAGATAAGCAAACCAATTCTCTGGAAGCAACACATTGTTAAACTCAGAGATAGCTCGCTGATTGGGTGATAAAGAGGATTTCAACATTTACACGACAATACTACCCTTCCCCTTTCTGACTCCCATAACTTCTCCTAGGTTGCAATGTAGTCCTCACCTAAAATCCCAAGAAATAGCATGTTTTCTTACTTAACACCTGTTCAACTTTAGAAGCAATCAATGTCAACAACCAAAGAAACAATAAAATATGAATTAACCAAACTCAAAGGAGACTTTAATTAGAGGCACCTGAAACGGTTTCTACAATAACAAAGTGATAACAATGATTCTGTAGCAACTCTGAAATGAATGTATTTTCAGCATAATTAACTGTAACAAGTCAAGTACACGACTTGAAACGCATCTTGAAGACCACAAGATAACTCAGCAAAATAATATAGCAATGTTTGGTTAGCTTTCGAAAAGTTTAATTAATTTACTCAAAGCAAAAAAGTGACATCCTAAGCAGTACGAATGATGATCCAGAATTCAGAAAATATTAATTATGCTGCCTAGCTATCGACTGTTGGGAAATAATAATCTCACACAGAAATAATATCCACTTTAAATAACAAGAACAAGAGAATAACAAGGACAAAAAATATTTTTAATGTGGAGAACATATAATACTCGAGACGAGCAATACAATACCACTATAGTGAGAAATTTAATACGTTTGGTAGTCTCAAAAGACTAATACATTCTCAAAAGAAACAACCGCTCACACTCTCTATTTTTCTTCACAGACTAGTTTCTATCATTGTCTGTAAATTGCTTTCAACTCTCTCTGTAATTCTCTCTCTGAATTGGTGGAGTTAAACTGAGATGCAAATGCTTCTATTTATAGGAACAGAACCATAGACTTGAACCAATCAAAATTGGTTCTATTTGCAATTTGCATTTCGCAAGTTGCAATACATTATGCATAGTTCGGCCAATATAATATGGTCACCACCATTGCATAACTTGTCGCCATTGCAACTTGTTTATACATTTTGTTTTCTTTTTCTTTTCTTTTCTTTTTATTTCAATGGGGACCCCACATCGACTTCCCAAGGAAAACAAGTCATCCGTGTAAAGTCCACACCATGATCTCCCTCGACGGGATCTTAGATTGTCTATTCTCTCGAGCACTTGTTGTCCACATCATACCACCCAACACTTTGGTCCTTTACATACATTAGAATTCTCCAATCCCTGTGATCCAAAGGAATGATAATCTGCATGCTGATAAGGTTAAGCCTGTGCAAATCAATTTTGTACTCTTTAGCCCACATAGAACTCTTGGAATCTTTCAAAACCCATATATTCACGGTAGTCAAGGTCATAGGTGAATCAACCAACCGCAACTTTCCCTTTCATTCCACTAAAAACAAAAGTCGCACATGATCAAAAGGACCTTCTGGTAGAACCACTGTACCAAACTCCTCTTTCCCCAAATCAAATGACACGATTGCAGCATTATTATCTGTGTAATGATTTTTCTCTGATTCCGGCATCCAACCCAATAAAAAGTATTCTCAATCAAAACCCCCCACATGCGAAAAAAATAAGGGCATTTTACACTAACAACCCTCCAATAAAGATTTTTCAAACAATAACAATCATTCCATCTCAAGACCTCACACTCAGTAACATATTTGTTACTACAAGCATTAACAAAAGCATACTCATTCCTCTCCTTTACATACCCAAAAGCACTACCGCTCCAAGTAGCAGGAAAACTAGTATTAGGCAACTTAAACAATTCTTGGGTAGTTGGATTACATACATGAAACCTTCGTGAACCAACAAAGCACATCAACTTCCCTTTAAAAGGCAAACAATTGACCGAATCATGAAAAGTCAATGTAAAGTCGAAATTAGATTCCCATCAAACTCAATTGATGATATACTTAATCTACTAGTATATTTACCGTTGTAATTGTCACGCTCGCAGCTTAATTCCTCAATGAAAATTAAGTTGGGTTTTTGAGACGAACGTAAAGGGACATGAAAAATGGGTCATCAACTATGCTTCTCCATTCTTTGCAAACACACCTCAACTTGCACAATAACTTTGAAGGTACCCTTGAGAATATGTCCATCATCACATCTTTTGGTAGTACAATACTGCTGCTGATTATTATCTCCGCTATTCTTGATTTTGATGATTTTAAGATTTTCTTCTTCCAATTGTGTTTTGGGATGAAAAAGAAGCACCTAAACACCATCTCTCTCTGGTGAGCTTTCATAGACGTCGATCTTTCATTTAAGAGATAAAACTTTTTGCTTTATATATAAGAATAAACATATTACAAGAAAATACTACTAAAGTAACGATTAAAAAGGTCTCGAGTTCAAGCCCCTTTGGGTACGGAGTCACCATTGTTAGAGAGTGTTTAGCCCTCCAATGTGGGACTATCCGGCACAAATCTAGATTTAATCAGGCCCCAATGCGGGTACCGGACACTGGATGGAAAACCAAAATAAAAAAAAGTTCAGGGAAGATTCACATTCTATATTTTCATGGGTTATTAAATAACTTCCAATCTTTGTGAGTTATTTTCCTGCTTAGAAAACTAATGTACTCTCTCCGGCCCAATTTATGTGAAGGTGTTTGACTTTATACGGAGTTTAAGAAAAAAAAGTAAGATTTTTTAACTTTGTGATTTAAAATGAGTCATAGATATTTATATGGCTGTAAATCATTTCATTAAGGGTAAAATGGATATTTTAAAGTTAAATTGCTACTAAATATATAAAGATATCATTCTTTTTGGACAGACTAAAAAGGATAGAGTTACATATAAATTGAGACGGAAGAAGTATTAAAATTCCTCAACTTAATTACCTTATTTGAGTTTTACTGCATAAACGAAAATTGAACTACCTTTTTTTGTACGTAAAAGGCTTTGGAGTTATATTTGAGTATCTTCTGTTCCTACAAAATCATAATAGCATCCACAAAAAGGTCCAAAACAGTCCTTTTAATTTTAGTTTTGAATCAAAATCATCCCAATTATTAACCCGGAGTACTAATATCCTTTAACTGTTCAAAACTAATATTCGCAACTGACATTCTACATTGATTGTGTCCTTCCAACTTCCACACACCTCATCTTCGCCCCCACCCCTGTAGCCCTCGTGCCTACCACGCTGCACCCTAACCACCACTCCCACCTCCCATAGTATTTATGTAGATTATATACAAATGTTTTTAAGGTAATATTTTTGCTTACGTACCGAACATAAGAAAATAGGTAAGAAATTCACTTATTTTCCTGGAAAATATTTTTCAAGAAAATATTTTTCTTAATGAACCAAAACAGAGTGACATGGCCTAAAACGACTTTCCATATCGCATGGCATGGCATGCCATGTTAGGAGGCTTCTTTCAAGAATGTTATGTCTGCCTAGAGTTTGCACTATAGATCAGGGCGCATGGAACGCCATGAGGCACACCGTAGTAGGCTAAATCCTGGCCTTCTAGCTCGTGTCTCAATCTCTATCATGCACACTTGGTTCTTGACTGCCAAGCTCGATCCTGTTTAATTGTCTTAGACTTCAACACAGACTTCGAAGCTCTATTTAATTCATTTTAGATCTAAATCATTCCTTCTTATTAAAATTACGTCCTACACAATAAAACACGCATATTAAGCTCATGAAAACATCATAATGCACGCTATAGTCATTAATAACACAGCCAAATATGAGGCAATTAGCATGCAAAAAATGCACATTTAGGCCGAACATCATGAGAATGGTTAAGAAGAAGGAGGAGGTCTTTGTTTCTACCTTGTGAAAAAAAAGAGAAATGGGAGAAAAGAAGTCTAGAAAGAAAGGAATAGAGATAGCTAGGGTGAAAAGATTTATCAACGCCAAGATAGTGAAAGAAAAAATTGTCACAGCTGTAGAGGCACAGGCGGATTTACCTTAATCCGAAGTGTGTCACGTGACATTACTTCGCAGGAAATTTTTACTAAACAAGTATATATAGTTAAAAGGCAAAAACAAAAATAGCCGATATATTGAACAAAGTGACACTGCTTGACACATAAGCCGCATAAACCCCCGCCTTAAGCGCCAATTTAACTTAGTGGATGCGAATTCAAAGCTCTGCAGCTTCATTTGTTGTTTGTAAAACGTATTTTGCTACATTTAAAACAGGATACGTTGTCCATGTTCGAATGACTGACCTCTTGGGAAACACAAAAGGAAAGAACCAATTACCCCAAAGTACAGTTTGTTGATTGTCGCGATTTGTGAAAATAAAGTATGCATGTAGACTTTAGGTTTTTTTTTCCTTTCACTTTCTTTCTTGCCGATGAAATAAATTAAGAACAATTTGCGAAAGAAAATGAATAATGAGTTGTTTAGTGATCAGTTGATGCCCTATAAAAAGTGTCAAATATTATTTCTATTGATATTATTTTGAATACATTTCAAAATAATTAAAACTCATGAGAAGAGTTATAGTAAAAATATTGTTTTATTTATTTGTTCTCATTTTAAAATGTGACACCGCTTTCGAAAATATATGCGTACACCACATGCAAGAGCTAGTGTTGGAGCTGGAGAAATAGGGTTGGAAAGACCTATTCCTCAAGAAGGATTATAGCATTTGAACTGCTCTAATTATGGAGTTCTTCATCCACTGCTCTATATCTGAAGGTGTAGTTTCAAGCACAATCAGTGACTAAGACATAGTGTTTGATAAGGAGAAGCTCGATGGAAGACTTGGAGACCCTCGGAGCTCGAAGAGGGGGCCTTCTTCTTCGATACCTTGGTTAGTGGCGGTCGTTGACCCCCAATCGGGACTCGATGGATCGAAAAGTATGAGTCGCTTTGACCAGTATTTTGAGACCGTGTGGTGGCACCTCCGGCGACGAAAGAATCGAAAGACGTGCTGAAAGTTGATTCTGGTTGCAAAGACACTGAAGAAGGTTTTTTGTGGAAGGATCGAGAGCGAACTATGGAGCAGCAGAGATCTTTTAAGAGGCGGGAAAAGAGAAGTCAAGGGCGAATCGATTTTGAAAAGTGATTAGAGGAATTTGAAATAAGAAGCACAAACTAATAGGAAAGATAAGGGGGAGAAGTAACCCCTTATGCGTGTCAATCATGCCTCGGTAGAAGTGAATCGTTTCATTATGATGGAACCCGATACCTTAGGAGGCTCCTTGAACGAGAAAGAGACACGTAGGCGATGACGTCTGACGAGCGAGACAGAGCATTAAATGAGGGGAGAAGGCGTGCGAAGAAGGTGAACCGTCAAGCCAAAAGCACACAAATTGAGAAACGGTTTGATTACAGAGATAAGATAAGATCAGACAGTGGGGCTCTTCCACTTCCCAGCTCATGCTATAAAGAGCTCGAAAAGTTGGGAACTATCTGTATGGGGGTAAAAGTGCTTCCGGGCCCATCCACGAGATCTGATATCTACCATAACCATGAGGCCATACAGCCGGCTTCCATTCCTACCAACTCAGGTCACGTCTGCAGGCCTCGGTCAGTGTGTCACAGCAGAAAAGCACGTTGTGCCCCTGTCATGTCACATCACATGAACGTTGGGGTTGAAAAGTCTTGCTTTGGTTTATATAAGATTGCTTAGGGTAGAAGGAAGTAATATCTATTTATATCCTACCTATCACCATTTGTAACTCCATAATTATTTTTCTCTAAGGAATATTTACGGAACCATCGTTTTATTATCATTTTAACTACATGAAGCTTATCATATTATCTTTGTTGTTTATTAGCCATACCACGATCTAAACTACTCCGGACCGGGCTCTCACAAAGAGTTCCCGGGATTAGATTCGGCCTCCTTGTCTTCAAACCCTAGAAATACAAATCTCTAACTGATTTTTTGGTTAAACCCGATTTCACCGGAAAACAACACTGCCAAAAGCATCCATGCGATACCCTATGGGTTTCTCCTTGCGGATGTGATTGCCTACTCTAGGGCACTCGTTCAAAAGTGGAGGTTGGCTACTGGTCTAGAAATCTTGGTGGGTGGACATACTTAGAAGTTGCGGGTTTGTTGTTGATTAGAAACAGTTGTGACAATATCCTAGTTCTGCATGTGCTGGTCCTTCTGGTAATTCTACTGCTAGAAGTATTGTTGAGCTTGAGCAGCAGGTGATTGATTATGCATAGTAAGTGGAGATGTAGGCAGCTGAGATGGATAAGCAGAAGACCAATGTTGTGAAGCTTGAGGAAGAAATGGCTAGGGAGAAAGGCCAAAACGCTATGAATCTTGCTGCCTTGGCCTCACATCTCCGGCACCTCAGTTCTCAGCTTTCCTAAACTCCCCAAAATCCCAGAACCCCCAAGTGCCTGGAACCTATTGTTGAATCTAGTATTCCCTTTTGTAGTCTGCACTTCTGTTGACATTGTGGAATAATCATAATTTTGGTCTTTTTGTGATGTTCGTTGATGTGCGTATTTGACTGCTGCAAATTGATTTTTCCAAAATGAATTCCTACTTGTCATGACTTCTTGTAGTTTATAACTAGTATCTTTAGATTTATGTTGAGGCAGTGTTGGCCATGATTGTTTGTTGTGTAGCCCCATTGGCCAAAGGATTAATATTTCTCTCTTGTTGCTTATTTGGCATACTAACTAATCCTTGATTTGTAAAGTCCACACCATGATCTCCCTCGACCTGATTTTAGATTGTCTATTCTCACGAAGCACTTGTTCTCCACATCATACCACCCAACACTCTCGTCCATTACATATATTAGAATTCTCCCATCCCTGTGATCCAAAGGAATGATAATCTACATACTGATAAGGTTAAGCCTTTTCAAATCAATATTGTACTCTTTAGCCCACATAGAACTCATGGAATCTTTCAAAACCCATATATTCACGGTAATCAAGGTCATAGGTGAATCAACCAAACGCAACTTTGCCTTTAGTTCCACCAAAACAAAAGTCGCACATGATCAAAAGGACCTTCTGGTAGCACCACTGTACCAAACTCCTCTTTCCCCAAATCAATGACACGATTGCAACATTATTATCTATGTAATGATTTTTCATCCCATTCCGGCATCCAACCCAATAAAAAGTACTCTCAATCAAAACCCTCCCACATGTGAAAAAAATAAGGGCATTTTCAAACAATAACAATCATTCCACCTCAAGACCTCACACTCAGTAACATATTTGTTACTACAAGCATTAACAAAAACTTACTCATCCCCCCCCCCCCCCTTTTACATACCCAAAAGCACTACCGCTCCAAGTAGCAGGAAAACTAGTATTAGTCAACTTAAATAATTCTTGAGTAGTTCGATTGCATACATGAAACCCTTCCAAACCAACAAAGCACATCAACTCCCCTTTAAAAGGCAAAAAATTTCTGACCTGATCATGCAAAGTCTATGTAAAGTCAAAATTATGATTCCCATCAAAATCAACTGATGATATACTTAATTTACTAGTATATTTACCGTTATAATTGTCACGCCCGCAACTCAATTCTTTGACGAGAATTAAGTTTGGTTTTTTAGATGAACGCGCTTTATGAAGGGATTTGAAAAATGGATGATCGATTATGCTTGTCCATTCTTTGCAAACACACCTCAACTTGCACTATAACTTTGAGGGTGCTCTTGAGAATATGTCCATCATCACATCTTTTGGTAGTACTATACTGCTGCTGATAATCATCTCAGCTATGCTTGATTTTGACGATTTTAAGGTTTTCTTCTTCCAATTGTGTTTTGGGATGAAAAAGAAGCAGAAGCAGCACCTAAACACCATCTCTCTCTGGTGAGCTTTCATAGACGTCGATCTTTCATTTAAGAGATAAATTTTTTTGCTTTATATATAAGAATAAACATATTACAAGAAAATACTACTAAAGTAATGATTAAAAAGGTCTTGAGTTCGAGGCCCTTTGGTACGGAGTCACCATTATTAGGGAGTGTTTGGCCCCTCAATGTGGGACTATTCGGTATGAATCCGGATTTAGTCGGGCCCCAATGCGGGTACCGGACACTGGATGGGAAACCAAAATAAAAAAAAAGTTCAAGGGAAGATTCACATTCTATATTTTCATGGGTTATTAAATAACTTCCGATCTTTGTGAGTTATTTCCCTGCTTAGAAAAATAATGTACTCTCTCCGACCCAATTTATGTAAAGGTGTTTGACTAAAAGAGTAACAATATTAAAGGACGAAAGCAACATAATTAGAGAGATAAAGAGAGACAAGAGAGGAGAATCACTACTAAAAAACTGGCAAAATTCGACGGACAAAAAACCGACGGACTGCGTCGCTTTGAAAAACCGACGCAGTGCGTCGGTTTTGTGTATTTCTATTTTCTTATTTTTTTAATTAAAAACCGACAGACAACGTCGGTTTTTTTCGCAAAATTTTGAAATTATATTTCCGCCAATTTTTTTTTTACAAAAACCGACGCCCCACGTCGGTTTTATTAAAAAAAATTAATTAATTTTTAAAAATATATTAAATAATTTATAATTCATTTTGTTTTGTAAAATATTAATAAATGAATTTTTTTTAAAGAAACCGACAGACTACTTCGGTTTTTAATTTATTTTTTTTTTTGGTCAAAGGCTAGTCAAAATTTTAAAAGAATCGACGGTCCGCGTTGGTTTTTCCGTCGTTTTTTTTTTTTTAACAATATGATAGAAACGGGTTTGGCATATCATTTACCATCTTCCCCAAAATAAAAAACCCACTTCTCTCTAAAATAAAAAACCCTAACCCGCCGCCCACCCCCCTCTGCCCACGCCCGCCACCTGCTGCTAGCTGGCGCCCACCTGCCGCTACCTGCGCAGCCCAACCCCACCTACCCCTGTACCCGTTTTTAATTTGTAATTTGAGGTAGTTTCTTTTAAATTAGGGCTTTTAAAATTCTTTCAATTTTAGTTTTATTTGTAGATTTTAGGCCTAATGTTAGTCTATTTAGCTTTGTTAAACATCATTTGTAATGTTATTAATGTTGAATTTGTGAAAAAATGTAAACTTTATTTGACTAGTTTACGTTTCATTTTTTTTTTTTTTTTTTTTTTTGCTTGAGATTGTGCTATATTTTATGTTCATTGTCAATGTATTTGTGTTAGCTTAGTTATCATTATTTGTAATACTATTGATGTTGAATTCGTGCAAAAATGTATACTTTATTTGACTAGTTTTTTTTTTTTTTTTTTTGGGATTGTGCTTTTTGTTAGAATCCATAAGTTAGTAGAATTTTTATTGAGCATTCAAAATTAGAATTGGTTGAGATTGTGCTTTTCAAAGTTAGAATTGTTAAGTTATAGTATTTCTATAACCTCAAAACTAAAGTGTAGACTTTATTTGACTAGATTTACTTTTCAATTTTTAGAATTGGTTTGGATTGTGCTTTTCAAAGTTATATTAAAGTTAGAATCCATAAGTTATTAAAGTTAAAATTGTTATTGAGAATTCAAAGTTAGAATTGGTTAGGATTGTGCTTTTCAAGGTTAGAATGTTATGTTATAATATTTCTATAACCTCAAAACTAAAATGTAGACTTTATTTGGCTAGATTTACTTTTCCATTTTTAGAATTGGTTGGGATTGCGCTTTTCAAAGTTATATTGAAGTTATAATCCACAAGTTATTAAAGTTAGAATCCATAAGTTATTAAAGTTAGAATTGTTATTGAGAATTCAAAGTTAGAATTGGTTGGTGTTGTGCTTTCTTCAATTATTGTTAAATTTGTGAAAAAATGTAAACTTTATTTGACTAGTTTACTTTTCATATATATATATATATATATATATATATATATATATATATATTTGCTTGGGATTGTGCTATTTTTTATGTTCATTGTCAATGTATTTGTGCTAGCTTAGTTAGAATTGGTTGGGATTGTGCTTTTTCAAGTTATATTAAAGTTAGAATCCATAAGTTATTAAAGTTAGAATTGTTATTGAGAATTGAAAGTTAGAATTGGTTGGTGTTGTGCTTTCTTAAATTATTGTTAAATTTGTGAAAAAATATAAACTTTATTTGACTAGTTTGAAAAAATATAAACTTTATTTGACTAGTTTACTTTTCATACATATATATATATATATATATATATACTTGAGATTGTGCTATTTTTTATGTTCATTGTCAATGTATTTGTGTTGGCTTAGTTAGAATTGGTTGGGATTGTGCTTTTTCAAGTTATATTAAAGTTAGAATCCATAAGTTATTAAAGTTAGAATTGTTATTGAGAATTCAAAGTTAGAATTGGTTGTGATTGTGCTTTTCATAGTTAGAATTGTTAAGTCATAATATTTCTATAACCTCTAAACTAAAATGTAGACTTTATTTGACTAGATTTACTTTTCAATTTTTAGAATTAAAGTTAGAATCCATAAGTTATTAAAGTTAGAATTGTTATTGAGAATTCAAAGTTAGAATTGGTTGGAATTGCGTGCTTTTAAAAGTTATATTAAAGTTAGAATCCATAAGTTATTAAAGTTAGAATTGTTATTGAGAATTCAAAGTTAAAATTGGTTGGGATTGTGCATATAAAAATTATTGATGTTGAATTTGTGAAAAAATGTAAATTTATTTGACTAGTTTACTTTTATATATATATATATATATATATATATATATATATATATATATATATATATATATATATATATATATATATATATTCTTGAGATTGTGCTATTTTTTATGTTCATTGTCAATGTATTTGTGTTAGCTTAGTTAGAATTGGTTGGGATTGTGCTTTTCCAAGTTGTATTAAAGTTAGAATCCATAAGTTGTTAAAGTTAGAATTGTTATTGAGAATTCAAAGTTAGAATTGGCTATGATTGTACTTTTCAAAGTTAGAATTGTTAAGTCATAATATTTCTATAACCTCTAAACTAAAGCGTAGATTTTATTTGACTAGATTTACTTTTCGAATTTTAGAAATAAAGTTAGAATCCATAAGTTATTAAAGTTAGAATTGTTATTGAGAATTCAAAGTTAGAATTGGTTGGAATTGGGCTTTTAAAAGTTATATTAAAGTTAGAATCCATAAGTTATTAAAGTTAGATTTGTTATTGAGAATTCAAAGTTAGAATTGGTTAGGATTGTGCTTTTGAAAGTTATATTAAAGTTAGAATCCATAGGTTATTAAAGTTAGAATTGTTATTGAGAATTCAAAGTTAGAATTGGTTGGGATTGTGTTTTCGTTATATTTTAAGTTAGAATTCTTAAGTTAAAATATATTTCTATAACCTCAACAATTTGTGGGTATATTTTTGTAGATGGATCGTATGTGGATGTATAATATAAATAATAGTAATCGTGTGGGTGTACACGATGAATTTGTTGACAAGTTAACACACATGCAATGTCACTTCACCCTTTTCAAAATGAAGGGGTAATTAGGTGTGCCTGTTCTCGTTGCCGGTGTAAGAAGTATTTGAAACCGGAATTGGTTAGGGTTCATTTATATAGTCGTGGGTCTTATGTTTTAGTTTGGATTTCATAATGGACTTATGTTTTATGCTTTATGGACTTATGTTAAAACTATGTAGAGCCAGTTAATGGTACTTTTGGTTGGACATTTAAATATTTTTGAACTTTGAAGGTCTATTTAGATCGTATTTAATGTGTTTAGATAGTGTTTGATGTGTTTGATTATTACTTAGGGTGATTTTATGTGTTGTAGCTCTTTTAGAATTGATTTGGAGCATTTTAATGCTAGTTTTGAGCAACTTTTTAGTGCGGTTTTTGAGCGAGATGTGGTGCGAGAAAATGCAAGAATTGCATGCGGGAAATTTTCCGGAAAACCGACGCGATCGTCGGTTTTCGAAAATTAATTTTGAAATTTTCCAGAAAACCAACTCAGTCCGTCTGTTTTCTGGAAATTAATTCTTAAAATTTTTGAGAAAACCGATGCACAGTATCGGTTTTTTATTTAAAATAAAAAAATTAAATGAAAAAATGACGCACTGCGTCGGTTTTTTCATAAAATTTATATATTTTTTATTTAAGATAAAAAATCTGAAATTTAAAAAACCGACTCAGTCCGTCGGTTTTTTTTTAATTTTTTTAAATTATTGGATAAAAACCGACGGACCACGTAAGCGATACAGTCCGTCGGAAAAAATCGACGCAGTCCGTCGGTTTTCAAAAAGCGAGGCTATGAAAACCGACGGACTGTAAAGGGTCGGTTTCCCGTCGGTTTTATTGAAAAAACTGACGTGGTCCGTCGGTTTTTGGCAGTTTTTTAGTAGTGAATAGTTCTTATTTCTTCTAAGTATCAAGTCTACAACAATTACATTCAATCCTACTATTTATAGGAATATATTGAGAACACCAAAGGGTGTGTCATAAATATGGATAATAACATTTGGGGGTTATAGAAATAAAGTTTGGGAATAGTGGTCATGAAGTAATGGGAGTTACTTCTACAAGAGTTATGAACATGGAGGAGGTGGGACATAATGGTGAAGAGTAGTGGGGGGAACTACATGGACATCCAACACTATCCCTTGGATGTCCATAGATGATGTGTCTCGTTAAAACCTTGCAAGAAAAAACCCAGTGGGAAAAAATCCTAGTGAAGGAAAAAGAATACACATCTTGTAATACGCATTGTTTGCTGCCTCATTAAAAACCTTGCAAGGAAAACTCAGTGGGACAAAACTTCGGCTAAGGGAAAAAGAGTACAACGCGTACATATTATACTCCCCCTAATTAAAATATCACTTATTCTTGGAGATGACGCATCCAAATCTTGTATATCAGCTTCTCAAATGTCATGGTTGGTAATGCTTTAGCGAACATATCCGTCAAATTATCAATCAAGCGTATTTGTTGAACATCTATTTCACCGTTCTGTTGAAGATCATGTCTGGTAAAAAACTTTGACGAAATGTGTTGTATCTGTCACCTTTGTTATATCCTTCTTTCAGTTGAGCTATGCAAGCTTCGTACAATATTGTTGAAATCTTCATTTCCAAATAAACATCATACTATTGCAAAATGTGTTGAATTATTGATCTTGTCCAGACACACATTCCTGATGTGCTTTGTAAGTAGCTATCACCTTGGCAGGACTTGAATAATTATCAATAATTGACTGCCATATAGAATGTCATAATGTGACAGTATCCTTACATGCAAATCGGTAACTCGCTTGAAGAACAAACTTCATGTAATAATAAAAACAATGCCCTGCTTTTTACATAACCAACAAAACCTTGATAATATTTGTTAGGATAAATAAATCTATATTAGTATTTGTTTTGCAGTATGAAATGCAATATACTCATCATTATCATGAGGTCAAAATGATCTTTATTTATATCTAGCGACATCACAACCATTGGGGTACTCAATGGAATCGCTTTAACCCATATAAAGATTTGCTGAATCTTTATTTTCGTAAACCTTTATATGCTTCAAAATAAATTAAATTCGGCAATTATTTCTTTCGTTGTCTATATAGCCATACTGACAACATTAATTATACGCATTCAAAATTTTCATATATTGCCAGACTGATAAGAAACCCCATTGCATCCACCACAGAAGAGTACATACATCACTATACAATAATGTCAGGACTTTTGCGAAAAACCTTTATGCCACAAGGTACAAGCCGTACTTTATATTTACGGTTTTTATTTCTCACTTTACTTTTCGCACAAGAACCCATTTGTACCCCCACTGATATTATTCCTTGAGGTCCTCTTCCAAGTGAAACAAAATATACTTGAACTGCTTATTTTATTTGACCAATCATTATATATGCCCACATTCTTTGACAGATTTGAATTCAAGATCCTCATCATCATTATAACGTTAAGCGCTATGATATCGGTTCCAATGCGACATAACTTATCGAGATCTCTTCATTTTTCATCATTTTCAGGTACCTGAACCTTTCCCAAAGATTTATGTAGTGTTATGTCGTAGTGCTTTTTTAAAGCACTTGCCTCATTATTATGACCATCTTAATCATTTGCTCATCTCCTTCTTTAAGGAGTTTTCCTTTGGAACCGGTTGGTCTATCGTCATAGACTCTATCCTTCAAGGACTTTAATTCTAATTGGAGCATTTGCAGCTGGAGTATAATATTCACTTTTGGGTCAGCAAATGTCTGGCAATCGACTTGAATTATCTTTTGAACGAGGACCATAGCAGTGATAATTCATTACATATACCTTATTTTCCAACCTCTTATCATCCCTCCCCCTATTGTTAGGAAATCTAACATTTACCTCGCGACGTTATTTGGGGACCCATCTTTGTGCATTGTGGTGGAGTAATTAAATCATATACCGCACATCCAAATTTTTAGATGGGAATTATTTGGTTCTTGACCCTAAACCAATTATGATAGGGAAACTTATTATAACATGTTGGCTTGATGAGTACAAGTGTTGCTACATATTTAATAACATATCTCATCCCAAATTTCTTTTGGGGAGTTTTGTTCTCATAACCAATTGTTTACCTATAATTGGAGGCATACAATTTCTGCTAAACCAACTTGGATATAAACCAGTATTATCAACATAATTTCATAGTTTGGAATCATGCTCTTAATTTAACAATTTGATCAAACAACCTTTGCAAAAATCAAATTGCAAGTTGATACCATATGCACATGTGACCATATCATAGATGCATCTTTTAAAACTATATAATAGTAAACGGTCCACATGACAGGTGACTGGGCCCATATATATATATATATATATAGATATATATATATACACACCTTTTATATGTTCCAAAATCAGGGGTTATAATCCCAACCTTAACTGGTACAATCACTAATTTTTCATGAGAACAAGTAGCACAAGAGAATTCGGAAGAATTTTCTATTTCTTCAATATATAACCACATAAATTTTCAATTATTTTAGCATCACATTTGAACCGGGATGACCAACCGGTCATGCCAACTGATATTTCTTTCAATAAACTTCTAGTTTACTATCGCATGTGATTTCATCATCATGCTTATATTTTTGTAGTTCAAATAGGAGGAAAAGACGGGTAACCTTTCACATAAATATTTATAACTCGCTTCAATTGTAGTAATATGAAGATATTAAATCTTCCCATAATTTATAGTCTCAATATAATTCATATTTGACCAATTCCTTTGAAACTCAAAATGTTTCTTTTGAGACTTACTACAACACCAATATTATGAACAATTCATTCCTCCAAGTGGTAACAAATTAGCTTTTCAGAGCTCCCAATTAGTTATGTACTACAACATTTTTCACAACACCATCCGTATGGTGAACATCTCCTTTTAGGAGAAAATTATTGTCATTAAGGTCATGGCCAAAACCTTTATAAGCAAGACTTATTTGTTACATTTACCTTTCGGTAATTCATAATTAGACATACCACAATATTTGTGTCGTACTAAAAGTACGCGATCAATGACTTATGCCAAAATAAAATTTCTTTATTTCTCTCAAACCTTCCATAGAGGTGAGTTGTGGTATTTATTCAACCATACATGAGCACATCCTTGTCCATAGTTTTACACATTTCACTTTAAAAAATGGGCAAGCATTCACAATGCTTATCACAAGTCACATTCTCGTCAAGGAATGGACTATAATCATATATACGTGCTTCATAAATTTTTATTATAAGCCCATTGTCTTTATCATAATCATAGACCCCCCTCGACATCACTTTGAAATAGTATTCCTTTCCTTTGATAGAGGATTTATAAAATTTTATCAAATTGGGTCGCACGACAACCGCGTGTCCAATGACCTGTCATACCATACTGATAGCAAAAATTACCTTCACCTTTAGAAGAACCACTTTGAGAACCCATAATGTTCTTCCTCTTATATTACCACAATGATGATTAACATTATATTGTCATTTGTCACGCCCACTTTCATTCGTTTAACCACTTGTTGTTATTTAGAATTACTATGCCTTATGCTACCACATTCCCCTCATGGAATGGAGCATATCAAGTGGGACAGGTCCAAGACTTTTCATCAGAAGCACTTTATTTTGCTTTAGTCATCATTATATCATCACTATGGTGCATTAGGGCTTAAACCCAACGTCTTATCTATATAAAGGCATTTTAGGCCACAATGTGATGGGACTTGAACCCAACATCTTATTTTCTCATCATAGTGCACTGGGACTCAAACCCGATATCTTACCCTCTTAATGCGATGGAACTTCAATCCACCGTCTTACCCTCAACCAATGGCATAATAGGCCAAAATGTAATAGCGCTCGCCCTCGAACCATTGAAATATTACTACTTACGGTGGCCACAACTTTCTTAGTTGATGCATAATTTAAAGCAAGGCCATGGTTGTATTCTTCTGATAAGCTCATGTGC
Source organism: Lycium ferocissimum (assembly GCF_029784015.1). Lineage (NCBI taxonomy): Eukaryota > Viridiplantae > Streptophyta > Magnoliopsida > Solanales > Solanaceae > Lycium > Lycium ferocissimum. The sequence goes on along the minus strand of NC_081353.1, from coordinate 20,865,787 downwards.
TAATCGAGAAAAAATATTAAGGTTAGCAGAATCAGTTTTTTTTTTTTTTTTTTTTTAGCAGATAAGCATGAAAAAATTCTTACTGTGGTCAGCATACGTTATTCATCTGTGTAAATCAAATTCAAAGTAAATACTTATCAATCTTTATTAAAATGTATAAGTCACTATAGACCACTAACAGACATATGTAATCATTTCAAATGAATATGCATGAATAAATTAAGTCATAAGAGACGTTACCAAATAAATTGTTAGGCAGAAAGCACTTTCAATGTTCAATTAATTATGGGCAGTGAAAAATATTTCATACGTTGAACGTGAGGAATGGAGACTTATTCAAGCTTTCTCCTAAAATAACTTCATGGATGTTAGATTCAATATGTCACGACACACTTAACCTTTTAATCACTATTTTATAAACCACAAAATACATGCACTACAAAGGAAAATTGAAATAACAAAAAATAAACATTTACATGACCAAGAAAATCAAACTAATCGACAAACAAAAAGTTAAAACTAATTACTTGCGGGTTTGTCCACTTCACTGTTTGTCATGGATACTAGTGTCTCAGCCTTCTTATGTTCATTCCTTTTATTTATGAGTTTTTCATCTACATGTTTAAACCCAAAAGACTGATGATAAAATCTTGTGCCCATACAACTTGAAAAAATGAATTGTTCTCTCCAATTTCTTAAGACCACCTCAACATTTGCATAAAAAATAGACTAGAAATATGTGACAAACATTTATAGATGATGAATATAATTAGTCAAACACAGAGATCCCAGAGAACATACATTAGTAATACTCACCTAAGAAAGAGGAAAAAAACAGTAGAAGGATATCACCTGGTCGAATTCAAAGAGTTGAAATTTTATAGTTCAACCAACGGTGGAGAAGAGAAACACACCACCTCACAATCTAGTCACCCAGTTAATCTTACCTTTAATTTGTGAGCCTCGTGCTGATAACGTGTTATAAAATCAAACTAAAAGAGTAACAATATTAAAGGATGAAGCAACATAATTAGAGAGATAAAGAGAGACCAGAGAGGAGAGTATTTCTTATTTCTTCCAAGTATCAAGTCTACAACCATTACATTCAATCCTACTATTTATAGGAATATATTGAGAACACCAAAGGTTGTGTCATAAACATGGGTAATAACATTTGGGGGGTTATAGATAAAAAGTGTGGGAGTAGTGGTCATGAAGTAATGGGAGTTACTTCTACAAGAGTTATGAACATGGAGGAGGTGGGACATAATGGTGAAGAGTAGTGGGGGGAACTACAAGGACATCCACATTAGTATATTTCATAATACTATCTTTTTTTGTACGGAAAAGGCTTTGGAGTTATATTTGAGTATCTTCTGTTCCTACAAAATCATAATAGCATCCACAAAAAGGTCCAAAACAGTCCTTTTAATTTTAGTTTTGAATCAAAAATCATCCCTATTATTAACCCGGAGTACTAATACCCTTTAACTATTCAAAACTAATAGCCACAACTGACTTTCTACATTGATTGTGTCCTCCCACCTTCCACACACCTCATCTTCACCCCCACCCCTGTAGCCCTCATGCGTACCTCGCCGCACCCTAACCACCACTCCCACCTCCCATAGTATTTATCTAGATTATATACAAATGTTTTTAAGGTAATATTTTTGCTTACGTACCGAACACAAGAAAATAGGTAAGAAATTCACTTATTTTCCTGCAAAATATTTTTCAAAAAAATATTTTTCTTAATGAACCAAAACAGTGTCTGACATGGCCTAAAACGATTTATATGTCGCATGGCATGGCATGCCATGTTAGGAGGCTTCTTTCAAGAATGTTATTTTCATCAGTCTTCCTAGGGTTTGCACTGTAGATCAGGGCGCATGGAACGCCATGAGGCACACCGTAGTAGGCCAAATCCTGTCCTTCTAGCTCATGTCTCAATCTCTATCATGCACACTTGGTTCTTGACTACCAAGCTCGATCCTGTTTAATTGTCTTAGACTTCAACACAGACTTCGAAGCTCTATTTAATTCATTTTATAACTAAATCATTCCTTCTTATTAAAATTACGTCCTACACAATAAAACACACCTATTAAGCTCATGAAAACATCATAATGCACGCTATAGTCATTAATAACACAGCCAAATATGAGGCAATTAGCATGCAAAAAATGCGCATTTAGGCTGAACATCATGAGAATGGTTAAGAAGAAGGAGGAGGTCTTTGTTTCTACCTTGTGAAAAAAAGAGAAACGGGAGAAAAGAAGTCTAGAAAGAAAGGAATAGATGTAGCTAGGGTGAAAAGATTTATCAACGCCAAGATAGTGAAAGAAAAAATTGTCACAGCTGTAGAGGCACAGGCGGATTTACCTTAATCCGAAGTGTGTCACATGACATTACTTCGCAGGAAATTTTTACTAAACAAGTATATATAGTTAAAAGGAAAAAACAAAAAATAGCCGATATATTGAACAAAGTGACACTGCTTGACACATAGAGCTGCACAGCTCAGTGTAGGCGCCTCAATTTAACTTAGTGGACGCGAATTCAAAGCTCTGCAGCTTCATCTGTTGTTTGTAAAACGTATTTTGCCACATTTAAAATAGGATACGTTGTCCATGTTCGAATGACTGACCTCTTGGGAAACACAAAAGGAAAGAACCAATTAGCCCAAAGTACAGTTTGTTGATTGTCGCGATTTGCGAAAATAAAGTCTATATGTAGACTTTAGGTTTTTTTTTTTTTCCTTTCACTTTCTTTCTTGCCGATGAAATAACTTAAGAACAATTTGCGAAAGAAAATGAATAATGAGTTGTTTAGTGATCAGTTGATGCCCTATAAAAAGTGTCAAATATTATTTCTATTGATATTATTTTGAATACATTTCAAAATAATTAAAACTCATGAGAAGAGTTATAGTAAAAATATTGTTTTATTTATTTGTTCTCATTTTAAAATGTGACACCGCTTTCGAAAAAATATGTGTACACCACATGCAGGAGCTAGTGTTGGAGCTGGAGAAATAGGGTTGGAAAGACCTATTCCTCGAAAGGATTAAAGCATTTGCTTTGCTCTAATTATGGGAGTTCTTCATCACCGCTCTATATCCAAGGTGTAGTTTCAAGCACAATCAGTGACAAAGACATAGTGTTTGATGAGAAGCTCGATGGAAGACTTGGATACCTACAAAGGGATATTGTTCTTACATCATGTTGAGGGTTGCTTTGCTAACGATAGCGTAACACCACTAAATATGACAAAAAACTTTTCAGTGGAGGGGAAAGTAATAAACCACCCAAAAATATTTTTAAGAGGGAGATGGCATGTTTCTTTAAGCTGCAGTTTGAGTTTGTCTAAAGCGTTTACTTCAGAGGTCTGAGTGAAGGAATGAAACAAACTATCTTGACTTGACTTACATGGATTTGCTAGATAGAGAGATCCAAATTAGTTTGTGCGGGATACCATTGATCAGCCACATTGCTAGAGTGACTGACACTTGTATGAGGGTAAAAGTGCATCCAGGCCCATCTACGAGACCAGATATCTACCATGATCACGGGACCTATATAGTTGGCCTCCATTCCCACCAACTCATATCATGTCTGCAGACCTCGGTCAGTATGTCACAGTAGAGAAGCACGTTGTGCCCTAGTCATGTCACATCACATGAACGTTGGGGTTGAAAAGTCTAGCTTTGGTTTATATAAGATAGCTTAGGGTAGAAGGACGTAATATCTATTCATATCCTCCCTATCACCATTTGTAATTCCATTATTATTTTTCTCTAAGGAATATATAGGGAACCACCATTTTCTTATCGTTTAAGCTACTTGAATCTTATCATATTATCTTTGTTGTTTGTTAAGCCATACCACAATCTAAACTACTCCAGACCGGGCTCTCAGAAAGAGCTCTCGGGATTAGATTTGGCCTACTTGTCTTCAAACCCTAGAAATACAAATCTCTAACTGATTTTTTGGTTAAACCCGATTTCATCGGAAAATAGCCTGGGGCCGTCTGAGAAGATAGACAGTTTTGGTGTCATCCTGATCTGTAGCAAGAACTCACCAGTAGAAGAGCGAGTGCGATCGTGATACTGAACCAAACATGTCAAGGGTAAGCAATAGCTCCCGCGAATCTCGTGAACCTGAAAACACACGAGCTGTGATGAACCTGGTGGAAGTGATAGTGTCTGAACATAACGATGAGTCGCTCGGAATCAAAGTAACGACAGAAGCGGGATCCCACGGAGGCAGCCCAGTGAAGAGCGGAGCGGGGGCATTTCGAGTGCGAAAGAATCGGAGGGACCTCGGAGGTGAGTGTTTAAAGAAAGGGCTCAGCCCGGGTATCAGGCGAGAAAGTAAAAATCCGCACGGAGGGGAGGTCCTCGGAAGGGGGGCTCCCAGATGAACGACGAAGTTATATCCACGCTTAAGTCATAAAATGAGATGATGCAGCGAATAGAGATGGATATGACCGCCAAGATCAACCATTCTAGGGCTAGGACACCGGCATCCAACCAAAATGCAAAAAAAAAAGCCTTCACGGTACTACAGGCCAAGAGAGGGGAGATCAACGGCAAAGAACGACTGGATGCTTTCAACAAAGCACTCGTCAAGGTCAAAAAGGAGATACATGAAAGGATAAACCAAATACCAGGAGCTCCATTATTGTGAAGGGTGTAGGAGCTTGGAAATACGGGATATCGCCGTACCCGAAAAGTACAACACTGGCCCCTATTCCGAAAAGGTTCAAGATGCCTGACATGCCCAAGTACGACGGAACCATAGATTCGGAGGAACACATAACGATCTTTGAAGAGGCTATCGCCGAGCACGACTCAAACAGCACGTGATTGAATCGGTCATGCTGAAAAATTCGTACACACGCTTGTTAAAGGAGCGCTTTCTTGGTACACCCATTTACCCAAAAATTCTATTGACTCGTTGGCCTTTATGGCATATGCTTTTTTTAAATCTCACGCAGCGACACAGAGGTTCGAGACGCACAAGCAGGACGTGTTTACCATCAAGCAGAGGAAGGACGAGCTAAGGGGATTCGTGGACAGATTCCATAAGGAAAGGATGTTATTGCCTGCGATCCTAGAGGATTAGGCCGTGGCCGTATCGCAAATGGTCTGAACCCGAATAGTTCGGACGCGTATAAGAAATTGAAGGAGAGCTTAAAGGAGTTCCCTGCCGAAATGTGGAGTGAAATAAACCTCAGATACATGGCTAAAATGCCAATTGATGAAGATCGGCGAGCACCCGAACCGATAGAAAGGGGTTAATCGCCCAGGTAAAAGGCCAGATTCGGGGTTCGGCAAGAATACTATAAATCAGAGAGGACAGTTCAAGCCATGTAGAGCTCGCGGATTCCCCGGCCAAAGCGCGAACCTAAGGGTTGACAGGGGTAACCGGTCCTCCACGCCTCGAAGAAATAACGTCAAGAGGAACTGGACCCCAAAAGTTGGCGGATCACAATTTTAATATCAACACAGCGGAGCTCATGGTAGTAATGAGGACTATGAAGGAAGCAAGGTTCCCTGATGAGATCTGGACTAATCCGGGTAAAAAGAACACGAGGCTATGGTGCCATTTTCACAGAACGCATGGGTATGCAATGGAGGATTGTGAGAACTTAAGGATTGAAGTAGCCCAGTTGCTACGAATGGGGCACTTGAAAGAGTACATCAGTGTCAGGGCGAATCTCGCTCTGAATCGAGTTCCGGGACAGAAACTGAATAAAATGCCACAACCAACTTACACTATTAACATGATTTTTAGAGGCGAGATGATAAACAAAATACCATACACATTGCTCAGAAAATCCAAAGTCTCCATTACAAAGACAAGTGGCACTGGAAACCTTCCGAAAGTGAAAGCATTTCCTTCTCCGACAACAACTGCTCAAGACTGGCCTCTTCCCATAATGACGCCCTGGTAATGTCTATCAAATAATAAATTCTTTAATTAAACGTGTGCTTATTGATCTAGGGAGCTCGATGAACATAATCCAGCTGCGGGTCCTCAAGGAGATGTGAGTAGAAGGATCTATCATCTCGGCGACAAAGGTGTTGGCAGAGTTCAACATGTCAAGTGAGTTTACACGAGGGGAAATCGAGCTGCCGATGCACACTGACGGTTCAGAGCATGATATAACCTTCGGTGTCATATTCGGTGACATGTCTTACAATATGACATTAGGAAGGCCATGGATACATTCAATGCGAGCGGTCCCTTCCACATTTCATTAGAAAGTCAAGTTCCCTACATTATGGCGAATCGGGGAAATCAAGGAGGACCAAAATGCCACCCGGGAGATAGAAGCAGCAGCAGTGACGATGGCCTAGGAAGGAAAGTCCGACAAATAGCAATCACAGTGGCCGAGCTCAAGTATCGAGCTCGGAAGAGCAACAGGAAAGGGGACCCCAAATCAAGTTATCCCAAAAGGGTTCGTTGTCCTGGTAGATAAAGATCCTGCCGATTCAACAATAGAAGAGCTGGAGCGCGTGGAATTTTTCGAAGAACTTCCCGAAAAGAAGGTACACCTGGGCTCACAACTCCCACCCGAGCTCAGGAATGGATTTTTAAATTCTTTAAAAGCTAACTCAAATTCTTTTGTTTGGTCTCACCTCGACATAACAGGGATCCCCCGTAGATAGCCATGCATCGACTGAGCTCCGATCCTAACCACCCTCCTGTAAGACAATGAAAATGATCGATGTTAGTCGTTAGGGACCAGTTTGTCGAGGAAGAGGTGATGCGGTTGCTCAATATAGGATCAGTTTGGAGGGTGGAGAATCCAGTGGTGCCCAAGAAACTCAAAAGGTTTAGGATATGCGTGGATTTCAAGGACTTAAACGAGGCCCGCCCTAAGGATTCCTTCCCATTGACGCACATCGATCAGACGATTGATGCTACAACAGGGCATGAACTACTTAGCTTCCTGGATGCGTATTCCGGTTACAATCAAATTAGCTTACACCCGGAGGATCAAGAGAAGATCTGGTTCATGACCAATCATGGTAATTTCTGCTATAACGTAATGCCTTTCGATCTTAAAAATGTAGGTGCGACATACCAAAGGTTGGTGAACAAAATGTTCGAAGGACTATCCCCCTGTAAGACAACGGAAACGACCGATCTAAGTTGTTAGGGACCAGTTCGTCAAGGAAGAGGTGACGCGGTTGCTCAATATAAGATCAATCCACAGGGTGGAGAATCCAAATTAGCTGGACAACGTAGTGGTGGTGCCCAAGAAACTCAACAAGTTCAGGATGTACGTAGATTTCAAGGACTTGAACGAGGCTGCCTGAAGGATTCCTTCCCATTGCCGCACATCGATCCAACGATTGAAGCTACAACTGGGCATGAACTACTTAGCTTCCTGGATACTTATTCCGGTTACAATCAAATTAGCTTACGCCCGGAGGATGAAGAGAAGACCTCGTTCATGACCAATCATGGTAATTTCTGCTATAACATAATGCCTTCCGGTCTTAAAAATGTGATGCGACATACCAAAGGTTGGTGAACAAAATGTTCGAAGGACAGATCGACAAGACCATAGAAGTCTATATAGATGACATGCTAGTCAAACTTAGAGAGCGGAAGACCATTTATCCGCCTTGCAAATGACCTTTGACATCCTCCGTCAGCACGGCATGAAACTGAACCCGGAGAAATGCGCCTTCAGACTCAGGTCGGGTAAATTCTTGGGTTTCCTGGTTTCTAGCCGGGGTATCGAGATGAACCCGGACAAAGTCAAGGCCATTCAGGAAGTACCTGACACGTTAGACAATGTCAAAATAATGCAAAGGCTAACAGGAAGAGTCGCAACCTTGGGCAGGTTCGTGTCCCGGTCCTCGAACTGGTGCCACGAATTTTTCTATTTGATGAAAAAAGATAACAGATTCAGGTGGACACATGAGTGCCACCAAAGTCTGAAGGACCTCAAAGCATACCTGTCTGAACCTCATGTAATGGTAAAACCCAAAGAAGAGGAGCGTTTATTCACATACTTGACGGTTTCAGCAGTATCAGTCAGTGTTGCACTGGCATGAAAAGCCAGCAGAGATTCGCTCCCCGTCTACTACTCCAGTAAAACAATGACGGGAGAAGAATCAAGATATCTAGCTCTAGAAAAATTGGCCCTGGCCTTGGTTACGGCCGCCAGAATACTCCGCCCTTACTTTCAATGCCATCCGATAATAGTGGTTACGACTGCCTCATTGTAAGCAGCGGTGCAGGGTGAGAACCTCTTAAGTCGGCTATCCAAATGGGCCATAGAGATAAGTGAGTACAATCTGGCATACCAGTAGCGCACGTCAACGCATGCGAAGGGGTAGCCAGGATTTTTGGACGACTTCGCTCCCACCGTGCGACCTTTAAAGGCACAGGTATGAGTCTCCAACCCATCTCTTCAATTATTTTCTATTAACGCTTAGGTTGCAGGACTGGTACTGGGACTAGCTAAAAGGACAACCGGCCCCGATAGAAATGGACAGGAATCAGAAAATACGTGTTGCACTCTTTTCCTTAGCCGAGTTTTTCTCCCCCAAACGAAGGGTTTTTGCCAGCAAGGTTTTTAACGAGGCCACAATCGTAAAGCGTATTACATCTTACGAAGCTCGATCAAATGGGCTAAGACTTCACATCAGCAGCCAAAAACTATTTTCATAGCCCCCAGGAGCTGTTGATTTTTCTTTTCTCTTGATCATTATGTAAATGAGCGCGACCTTTAGGCCTCACCTGTTTGTGAATAAAAAAGGATCAGGACACAATTAATATGCCTCAAAATCTGTTGATATGAATGTGTCCTCCCGGACAGGCAAACATTCGCCTTGAACACATGACACGATATGCAGGCCTCAGAGCGTGAAGGAACCATAAACCTTATGCCAAATAAGATGAGGTCAAGACACTCTCCTCATCAGCGTCGAACAAAAGAGGCCCCTCCTTTATTATGAACTAGATGAATAATTCCTGGTCATAAAATAAGCGGCCGGAAGTAATATGCTCGGATTGGGAAAAGTGATTGTACAAAATATTGAAACAAGAATGTAAAGAAATAAAGCAATCACGGCTCCTAAACACATGCGTCCAAAACAAAACTGGAGCAAAAGTTCTGACAAAAGGATCTTAGGGCGAATGAATCCCCATGGTCAAAGAGCTCCCCCTCAAAGGGTCGGATAGCCTTACATTCGGTCCACAACCAATATCAACAGAATAATAGTGGCAGGCGATAAGGGATTTATTGTAAAAAGATTTATAAACAACGCGCTAAGAACATGAATAAATAGGTACGCACTAATAGCATAGCTACTTTACATAGGCCAAAAACGAGGGCACCAAAAACCATTGTCAGGATGTTCAAAAGCGCTATAAAAAAAAAGATCCCAACTAAAAAAGCCTAGTATCATAAACAGAACAAAGTTCGGAGTCAGCAGTATCGATAGGAGGCCCAGATCCATCAACCATGGGAGGGGCAGGAACTTTGGACTCTGGAAGGATATGAGCAGTCCCGGAAGGGATTTCTTCAATAATGTCTTTCTCAGGACCGGTTCCCTCACCATCCGCAACGAGTTGCTCCTCAGGGACCTCCTCTTCGCCCCCCTCCTCCGAAGACCATCCTTCGGACGCCGAAGCAGGATCATCGACCGGAGGCCGAACAGGCAAAGCCTTGGCAGTCGATTCCTTCACGGCTAGCACTACAGCAATCTGGGCATTAATATCAATGATCCCGTCCTGAGCCTCTTCAAGAGAAATCCAGCGGGCTCGGTACATTGCATCCTCTTTCTCCAAAGCAAACTGTTTTCTCAGGTCTTGCATACGAGCGTCAATATTGGAGTAGCTCAGCCAGCTCTCCTCGACCTTACTCCGAAGGGAGGCAGTGGAATCAGAAAGGCTGATTGGCCTCAATTTTTTCTTTATTCCGGGCCATCTGGACCTGAAGCCTCTCCTCAAAGGCGGCACGGGACTCTTCCGCGGCCAACTTTTCTTTCTTGCATGCCTCTAGCTCATCCTTCAAAATTCAGACCTTCTCAGTTAAGCCAGTTTCCCTCTGCAGAACGTTATTGTAGTGTTCTTGATGAGCCTCCCACTTTTTTCGTAGCTCCGCAAAATCAGAATGAAATTTAGCAGCCTCTTGCTGTGAATCTTCTTGACCTGCTCCGATATGGCCAGCTTTTCCTGCAGCTCCTCTAAGGACACCAGCTTTCCCTCCAGGGCAGGGAGGCACTCTTGCAACTTATGGTATTCTTCCCATTTTATCTCCTCGCCCGAGTCTGCGTTAGAGACCTCTGTCGTCAAATGTTGGGGCCTAAAAAAGATAAAATAAGCATCCCAGTATCAGAAACTGATGCGCAGTCAAGGCTCGATAGAGAGAATATCAAGAATAACTACCTAGGCAGCCGCATCATCCCCAGTGTTGAGAAGACAATCTGCAAACACGGCGCTCATCTTTTCCCGGTCTCTCTCCGAAGCCAATGGACTCAAATAGCTGGCAACTTCCACCATCAAAGACATGAGATTGCATTCTTGAGGAACGGATAAGGTAGCTTGCCTGATAGATGATGGATTGCGAACGGAAGCCGGGAAGGTGTCAACCAAGCCTCTTTTATGAGCCTCCTAGGGATTACCCAACCGCATAACAGTGCTCGGGTCCCGGGAGGAACAGTTCACCTTGTGGCAACCGGAGTAGGGGTCGCTCGAGACGAAAAAGGAATGAACGAAATAGGCGTCGGGTCCGGATCTTTATTTCCAACATTAGGAGTGTTGAATAGAGGACGACAGGAGAAACCAATCATCGGAATGAGCTCTATTTCTTTGAAAAGGGCCTCTGTGGAAATTTCCTGGGGAGGGCCTTTCGCTTGCGAGTAAGATCTTGAGAAAGGTTGACTTTCTCTTCACTGGAGTCCATCTCCAGATCAATGGGCTTCTAAGGAGCAGCTCGCATTCCTAGGATTGTCCTTCAGTTGCTTTGATCGAGGGTATTCGATTTATTTCTCTTGGCCGCGGGAGTAGGGTCGGTGGATGACCTCTTGGAATGGACTGGAGACACCCTCCCTGAACCCCGACCTAGCTGGGCCACTGCTTGAAGAATTTACTGAGCCACCACGGCTGGATCATCAGATACGTCCGCCAGCGGATGGACCGCAGACCCATTAGGAAGGCCGTGATTTTTCCCTTTCCAATTATTTTTTGTGGAAATTTCCTTCCACATGCTAAGAGCAGGGTTAGAGGATTCTAGGATCTTCTGAACCTATCAAGATAGGTCTCCCATCAGCGCCAGTCTCCATATCACGGCTAAAAAGCGTCACAAATGAAGAAATTAGCAATGAAGGGCATAATAGTAAAGACAAGACGTTGTTAAAGGCTAAACTCCCGATTCGGGTTCCACTCTTCGGGTATTGGGGGTTCCAGCAGCTTGACTAGATCTGCGGTACGGATAATGAAAAATCTCTCCATCTATCCTTGGTCTGTGTCCTCATCGGTGTTGGTAACCAAGGAGTTCTTACCGCTCTAGGCTAATCGAAAAATCCCGGCCCTGAAGATTTTTTAGGAATAAAGATAATTAGGTGTGAAAGAGTGAAATCCTTTTTCACCCGACAAGAAAGGTACAGAAAGCACGCCACCATCCTTCAAACCGCCGGCCCGACCTAAGCCAGACATATATTGTACCGCCTATAAAATTCTAAGATCACGGGGTAAATACTGCCGCTTACTCTGAGCGAGAAGGGATAGGTGTAAACAAATGAATATCCCACCTGATAAGAGATGATATTCTCTCTCTCAACGACCACCTCGATGCCCTTTCAACCGCAACATTCTTTGAACTGGCCCAGACTTCCATTGCGAATGGAGGAGCAATAAATGCTTATTAGCCATTCTTAATCGCGGTTAGGAACACCGGAGGTGGCGCTCTTAGCGAGATCTCTCTCACCGGTCCACTCTTTAGGAATGAACAATTTGGCAAGTTAACCCTCAGAGCTCGAACAGGGGGTCTTCTTCTTTGATGCCGTTCTTGGCGACCGTGGACCCCCAATCGGGACTCGATAGATCGGAACGTCTGAGTCGCTTTGACCAGTATTTTGAGACCGTATGGTGGCACCTCCGGCGATGAAAGAATTGGAAGACATGCCGAAAGTTGATTCTGGTTGCAAAGACACTAAAGAAGGTTTTTTAATGAAGGGATCGAGAGCGAACAATGGAGCAGTAGAGAGCTATTAAGAGGCAGCAAGAGAGAAGTCAAGGGGGAATCGATTTTGAAAAGTGATAAGAGGAATTTGAAATAAGAAGCACAAACTAATGGGAAAGATAAGGAGGAGAAGTAACCCTTTACGCGTGTCAACCATGCCTCGGTAGACGTGAATCGTTTCATTATGATGGAACCCAGTACCCTAGGAGGTTCCTTGAATAAGAAAGAGACACGTGGACGATGACGTCTGACATTTGATGAGCGAGACAGAGCATTAAATGAGGGGAGAAGGCATACGGAGAAGGTGAACCGTCAAGCCAAAAGCACACAAATTGAGAAACGGTTTGATTACGGAGATAAGATAAGATCAGACAGCGGGGCTCTTCCACTTCCCAGCTCATGCTATGAAAAGTTTGAAAAGTGGGGGACTATCTGTATGGAGGTAAAAGTGCATCCAGGCCCATCCACGAGATCTGATATCTACCACAACCACGGGGCCATACAACTGGCCTCCATTCCCACCAACTCTGGATCCGTCTGCAGGCCTCGATCAGTGTGTCACAGCAGAAAAGCACGTCGTGCCCCAGTCATGCCACATCACACAAACGTTGGGGTTGAAAAGTCTTGCTTTGGTTTATATAAGATTGCTTAGGGTAGAAGGAAGTAATATCTATTTATATCCTGCCTATCACCATTTGTAACTCCATTATTATTTTTCTCTAAGGAGTATTTACGGAACCCTCGTTTTATTACCATTTTAACTACATGAATCTTATCATATTATCTTTGTTGTTTTTTAGCCATACCATGATCTAACCTACTGGACGGAGCTCTCACAAGAGTTCACCGATTAGGTCGGATCGGGTTCCATTCTTCGGGTATTGGGGTTCCGAGCGATTTTGACTAGATCTGCGGTGCGGGTAATGACAAATCTCTCCATCTATCCTTGGTCTATATCCTTATCGATGCTGGAAACCAAGGAGTTCTTACCGCGCTGGGCTAGTCGAAAAATCTCGGGCCTAAAGATTTTTGGGGAATAAAGATGATCAGGTGTGAAAGAGTGAAATCCTCTTTCCCCCGACAAGAAAGGTACAGAAGGCACGCTACCGTCCTTCAAACTGCCGGCCCGACCTAAGCCAAACATATGTTGCACTGCCTACAGAATTCTAAGATCACGGGGTCTAGCCTATCGCTCACTCTGAGCGAGAAGGGATAGGTATAAATAAATGAATACCCCACCCGATAAGAGGTGATGTTCTCTCTCTCATCGGGAATGATCACCTGGATGTCCTTCTAACTGCAATGTTCATTGAACTGGCCCAGACAGCCATTGCGAGTAGAGGAGCGATAAATGCTTACCGGCCATTCTCGATCGCGATTAGGAACAGTGAAGGTGGAGCTCTTAGCGAGATCCCTCTCACTGGCCCACTCTTTAGGAATGAACAATTTGGCAAGTTGACCCTCGTAGCTCGAAGAGGGGGCCTTCTTCTTCGATACCTTGCTTACTGGCGGTCGTGGACGCTCAATAGGGACTCGATGGATTAGAACATCTGAGTCGCTTTGACCAGTATTTTAAGACCGTGTGGTGGCACCTCTGGCGATTAAAGAATTGGAAGACGTGCTGGAAGTTGATTCTGGTTGCAAAGACACTGAAGAAGGTTTTTTTATGAAAGGATCGAGAGTGAACTATGGAGCAGCAGAGAGCTTTTAAGAGGCGGGAAGAGAAAAGTCAAGGGCGAATCGATTTTGAAAAGTGATAAGAGGAATTTGAAATAAGAAGCACAAACTAATGGGAAAGATAAGGAGGAGAAGTAACCCTTTACACGTGTTAACCATGCCTCGGTAGAAGTGAATCGTTTCATTATGATGGAACCCAGTACCGTAAGAGGTTCCTGAATGAGAAAGAGACACGTCGGCGATGACGTCTGACGAGGGAGACAGAGCATTAAATGAGGGGAGAAGGCGTACGGAGAAGGTGAACTATCAAGACAAAAGCACACCAATTGAGAAACTGTTTGATTGCGGAGATAAGATAAGATCAGACAGCAGGGCTCTTCCACTTCCCAGCTCATGCTATGAAGAGCTGAAAAGTGGGGGAATATCTATATGGGGGTAAAAGTGCATCTGAGCCCATCCACGAGATCCGATGTCTGCAACGACGGGCTATACATCGGCACTCCATTCTCACCGGCCTCCAGGTCACATCGTACGAGGCCTCGGTCGGTGTGTCCGGCAGAAAAGCACGTTGTGCCCAGGTCATGCACACATCACATGAACGTTGGGGTTGAAAAGTCACTGCTTTGGTTTATATAAGATTGCTTAGGGTAGAAGGAAGTAATATCTATTTACATCCTACCTATCACCATTTGTAACTCCATTATTATTTTTCTCTAAGGAATATTTACGGAACCATCATTTTATTATCACTTTAACTGCATGAATCTTATCATATTATCTTTGTTGTTTGCTAGCCATCCCACGATCTAAACTACTCCGGACCGGGCTCTCACAAAGAGTTCCCAGGATTAGATTCAGCCTACTTGTCTTCAAACCCTAGAAATACAAATCTCTAACTGGTTTTTTGGTTAAATCCGATTTCACCGGAAAACAACACTGCCAAAAGCATCCATGCGATTTCCTGTGGGTTTCTTTTTTCGGATGTGATTGGCTACTCTAGGGCACTTGTTCAAGAGTGGAGATTGGCTACTCGTCTAGAAATCTTGGTGGGTGGACATACTTATAAGTTGTGGGTTTGTTGTTTTATTAGAAACAATCGTGACAATATCCTGGTTCTGTGTGTGCTGGTCCTTCTCGTAATTCTCTTTTGCTAGAAGTGTTGTTGAGCTTGAGCAACAGGTGGTTGATTATGCATAGTAAGTGGAGATGTAGGCAGCTGAGATGGATAAGCAGAAGACCAATGTTGTGAAGCTTTAGGAAGAAATGGCTAGGGAGAAAGGCCAAAATGCTATGAATCTTGCTACCTTGGCCTCACATCTCCGGCACCTCAGTTCTCAGCTTTCCTAAACTCCCCAGAACCCCCAAATCCCTAGAACCTATTGTTGAATCTAGTATTCCCTCTTGTAGTTTGCACTTCTGTTGACATTGTGGAACAATCATAACTTTGGTCTTTTTGTGATGTTCGTTGATGTGCGTATTTGACTGCTGCAAATTGATTTTTCCAAAATGAATTCCTGCTTGTCATGACATGTTGTACTTTATAGCTAGTATCTTTAGATTTATGTATAGGGAGTGTTGGCCATGATTGTTTGTTGTGTAGCCCCATCGGCCAAAGGATTTATATTTCTCTCTTGTTGATTATTTGGCATACTAACTAATCCTTGAGTTGTAAAGTCCACACCATGGTCTCCCTCTACCTGATCTTAGACTGTCTATTCTCACGAAGCACTTGTTCTCCACATCATACCACCCAATACTCTCGTCCATTACATACATTAGAATTCTCCCATCCCTATGATCCAAAGGAATGATAATCTACATGTTGATAATGTTAAGCCTTTCCAAATCAATATTGTACTCTTTCGCCCACATAGAACTCTTGGAATCTTTCAAAACCCATATATTCACGGTAGTCAAGGTCATAGGTGAATCAACCAAACGCAACTTTCCCTTTAATTCCATCAAAACAAAAGTCGTACATGATCAAAAGGACCTTCTGCTAGCACCACTGTACCAAACTCTCTTTCCCCAAATCAAATGACACGATTGCAACATTATTATCTATGTAATGATTTTTCATCCCATTCCGGCATCCAACCCAATAAAAAGTACTCTCATCAAAACCCCCCACATGTGAAAAAAATAAAGGCATTTTACACTAACAACGCTTCAAGAAAGATCTTTTAAACAATAACAATCATTCCACCTCAAGACCTCACACTCAGTAACATATTTGCTACTACAAGCATTAACAAAAACATACTCATTCCTCCCCTTTACATACCCAAAAGCACTTGCAGCGGATCTTATTTTTTTCGATTCGTATTTGCACTTGCCTCATTTAAAAAGAAAAGTGTCCCGAGGAAGTACGGTCGTCAATCGTACCGGGAAAAAGGAAAAAGTATACTTCTACGTGAATGGTGCTCTAAATGAACTTATTTTAGAGTCGCCACCTAATTTTTAGGAAATTAGGAAAACATGTTGAAAAGGGTTCATTTAAAACGGTTAAATTTTAAAAGAATCCTAATCTAACCAAATTTCGGGTAAGGATTCTGGTGATCCCCTGGGGATGGTGTTAGGCACCCCGATATGAAGGATCCATAAAATACGGTTGACCTACGGGTTCTAATAGTATTCCTTTGTAGATATAATTTGTTTATAGTGAAAAAAAACTGTTTCGGTTTACACTTCCCCGACAAAGAGTTAGTCATTCATGCAAATCACATTTCAAGAAAAACGAAAGTGGTAGAATTTTGCCCAAAAATTGGGCGTTTGGGTGTCGGACTAGAACACTTAGGCTAATACCCGAAGGCTCTTAACCTAAGTAGGACTCCACGTAAGTCCACCCAAAATAGTTTTGAAAAAATATTTTTTAAGTATAGAACGTAGTTTTTTAGGAAAATAGTTTTAGGCATACTATCATAGTCCGTATACTAATCGTATTCTACATATATAGTCCATTTTATTCTATTTTTGTCAAGTTTTATTTTTTGTCTAAGTCTAAATAGTCACAATCAGTCCTACAAGTTTTGAACATCGGTCCGAATTAATCCATATGTCCCAAGTCCACAGGTCTCATAAACGTTCAATTTAGTCCTTAGTTTTATAAAAATCAGCAGTTTTAGTCCTTCTGTCCAAATCAGCCCCAATTTTGCGTTAATGTCTCAAAATTAGTCTTAATTTCTGTAGCAAATTCATTTTTTGGCAACTTTAAAATACGTGACAATCTTATAAGGGCTCCAATTGACTTAATAATTGCGAAAATAATAATTTAAAATACATAATTAATGGAGATAGAGAGTTTGGGCCGACCAAGCCCAAAAGGAAAGTATTTATGCAATCGGGTTCGACTTAAATCCAACGTATGCTCCATTTTGCTCCAAGAGAGAGGTTGACTCGATCTATATACGTTAGTGGGCCCCGTTAGGGCCCACCAACGGGTTTTGGGTGGACAAGAAAACAAGGGTATACAAAAATACATCCACAAGTAAACTAAGTACGATGAATTAAACTAAGCATGGTTATTACATAGCCAAAAATTTAATTACATAATATTTGAGCCTAGCCTAGTATAAATATAACTCGAAACTGCTACCAATACTGCCAAAGGAAGCCCAATAAAGACTAGGGAGCTACTAGAATCGAAAACACAAAAGCAGTTGGCCTAAGAGAGCCAGGTCATCAAAGGCCCAGAACTGGAGGCCCAAGGCTAGAACCTCGAAATTTCTGTAAGTGTGGAAGCCACTATATGCGCTGAATATACACTGATATACACCTCTCTAGGAGAGCAAAATAATGCTTGCATACCCTCCTATATAGATATTCAGTATACACCTCAACTTAACCCCTTTAATCCCCAGAACCAAAAGGTTAGATCAAGATCCCCAGAAACTTCATTTTTTACCAAAAACATGAGACTTCTAATTGGTTTTAAAAGCAGACAAGATCCCAGAATTTCTAATAAGGCAAAGCAGTGATCTACTCAACATCAAAATGACCTCAAATGAAACATTAAACTCAACTGCAAACTCTAGAGCTAATTCCATAAACAAACAGGGCTAGAAAATAATTCAGCTAATGAAAGAATCAGACAAAACACTAGGCTGCAATTTTCAAGCAGTGGCATAGCTTAAGAAAGAACAACATGTATGTTAAGATGGCTAAGGGGAAATAGTAGGATTTAGAGAGTGAGGAGGTATAGGTAAAGGAGGGTCAACAAGGCACAGAAGTGCACAAGTAATCAACAAGGACAATACTCAGTCTTAAATAGCTTTTAACAAGATTAAATAGCCAACAAGCAATTCCATGGGGGTTAGTTTAGGTACTAGATTCATTTTAAGCTGAAAGGAGTTAAATCAGTCCTAGAAAGGTCATTTTTTAGCCATATTTCCTACTCAAACAAGTTACAAGATCAAACAACAAGATTTTAAGTCATCTTAACTAACTTCAACCTTAAGCAAGTTCAAATACTCAGTGAACAGGTCTGGAAATTTAACAAGTATTCCAGGTTTCAAATTTAGTCAAGGTCCATCATGATTCCAAATTTTTAGCTAATCATAAGGATCATCTCATTCATTTAAAAAGTCCTAGGGAACTATAGGGTCTCGAAATGGTGACTTAATGTTAGGTCTCATCCTCAGGATTAAATAAATAGATCCAAACACCAACATAAAGTCCAAACAGGATCACAACAAGTTATAACAAAAGGTGAAAAGGGGCCTGATACTATCCTAGGTAGTTGAAACAAGTCATAAGTAGGGGCAGTCTCAAACAGGAGCCATAAAGGTTCACATAATCCAAAACTGGAACTAAGATGGTACATGGCATTATCCTAGGTTCACAAATAATTTATTAAATAGGTTTTAGCTTCAAACAATTAAGTGAAATAGGGAATCTTGTATGTTAAACTTGAGAAAAATTCATAAACAAGTGGCAAAGAATATGCATAGGTGAGCAAATACTACACTTGGTTCTCTTTAAAATAACTTTGGTTCCAATTTTAGCATTATCTTAGGTTCAATAAAGTCCAAGTTTTATTAGATTCATAGTATAACTTCAGAAGGGAAGATTTGGCCAAGGGTCAAACCTCAAGAATCAAACACACAAAAGTGAAGGAAAAGGGACATGAACTGCCACATTACTCAATTTTAACACCTCCTAAATTCAGTTTTAATTTTTTTTTTTAATACCCCTATGCAATCCAAGAACAAGAATATATTAAGACTGCCTATTTAATAATCAAATCCAAAGCAAAAACATAGAGCAGGTTACATGACAATCTAGACACATGACCAGTAAAGAAATAAGACAAGTTACTACAAGATTAAGACAACATGTAATAGTTTAAAAGGCACTGGCCTAGTTCCCCTCAACTACTAGTTTTGAAACAGGAAAACAGGTTTTTAAACATCCTACCCTCCATTCCCTTTTAAAGTAGCTTTACCAGATAAGTATTAACAACACACACAGGTTTTTAAGAATAACCCTTGAACAACAATAAGACTCAGGATCTCAAACTATCCTTTCAAAATGAAACAGGTCTTCATTTTAAAGCTTTATGTCACTCTTAGCAGCTTCCAAATCCTTACAAGTCAAGTTCAAAAAACTATTTTTAAACTTTTCATTCATTTAGCAAACATAAAAAATGACAGGACAGTGTATAAACAGAGCAAAACAGTCTCAATGGATCACGCAAGTTCTCCTTATAGTTTAACGGTCACATAACTAAAACAAGAAGCTAGAACCTTATCCATTTTTTAGGAAGAGCCATTTTTAAATTTTTACTAGTTCTAGGGATTATAAAAGATCAAATTACATGCCATGAACCTGCTTTGACACTGTGATACACAAGAGTGCCAAAATCTTTCCCAGAAATACTCAAACACACCAAAAAGAGAAAGTTAAAACATCAAAGCATAGTTCAACCAGATTTCCAACACAAGCTCATCAAACTAAACTTCTAAAGACATTGGACTTTTAAAGGTGATTCATAACCAACTGGACTAATCTAAATAGACAGCAAATGACAAAGAACCAAATTCATTCTTTAAAATTTTGACTCAACAGCTCTGAGAAATCCAAGCTCTTTTATAGTAAGACCAATTTTAAAGATATATAAGGTTTTTTTTTTTTTTTAAAAAAAAAAAAAAACATATTTGAGACCTAAACCATGTCAAACAAACAAAACCAACAAACAAACTTGATCCTTAACCAACATGACAAGATCATTCTTCCAACATAGTGAGCAGAAATCAACAAGGACAAGATTAAACACACAAATTTCTATAGAACAGTGTCAAATTCAAATAAAGATTGCCATAACAGTGCTAGAATCTCAAACAACTAATATAACCACACTGATAGCCAAACACAACCAATCATGCCTCATTTCCTTTAAGTTTCAAACTCAGAGAAAACCTTAACCTGATCCAAATTCCAACTAAACCACCTTATAGCAGCTTAAACAATCACTAAGACTACATTATCAACAAATTTTAAAGCAAAGAGATAACCAAATCAATATCCAAGATCTCAAACACATATCAAAACATCATAGAATCATTTAGGTGCACATTGAAGCTAAAATTGAATAAAAATAGCTAGAATAGGAAGATTAACTTTCTATGGGGCAACCAAAAGATCAGAGGGAGGAATTGGATCACAAACTTCAAACACCAACACCCAAAGACCTTTAATAACCCCTTTTCTTTTTTATTTTTGATATAGTATTGTATTTTCGGTGTAGCAGTAATGTAGTATATGTAATATTGTATTTGTGTAGTGTATTTTCTTCAATTTTTAGTAGTATAATAGTATATTATAGTAGAGACTATAGTAGTTGTATTTTTTGTAGGATGAGTATAATTTTTGTAGTAGTAAGGTAATGGTAATCGACTAAAAGCTTCAAAATCAGTGTGATATACGAAACCCTAGCCGTCACTAAGAGAATTTTGGATCCAAAAAATCCCCCCCTCAAATGTCGCACACAATATCTATTTATAGCATAAAAAATCAACCCTATGGACAAAAAAAGGAAGATTCTAGGTCCTTCCAAACGAATTTCCCCCTCAATTCACAAATCAGAATTCAAAACGAGTAAAAACAGAAGGGGATTTTATCCCAATCTTAATAATGGTACAAATAATCTCTAAAATCACGCGAAATAGTACATCAAAGGACAAAATGATTCCAAATCGGTACATATCAGGATAACAGAAATCACGAACGCGTGCCTATTACACACAAAGACGAAAATCGTACCAGAAATGATCCAAAAGGACCGTTGGAAAATAATCCAAGCCTTATACATCGAAATAACAGTACGAGGATGGTGTTGATCAATGAACAAATAGCGAACAAATTGCCACACACCATTTCCCTATTGTGGTGTGGTGGCACAAGATGGCTAGAGCCTTTTAGGCTCGCCCAGGGCATCCCACACCACGGGAAATGGTGGGAAAATATAGGATCAAAAAATGGTGAATGAACGGTGAAATCACGGTGGCATAGCGGTGGCGCCACATTAATGAAAACCTAGCCACCATCAGATTCTCTCAAAAGAGAAAGAGATAGTTAGGTTATGGAGATGACCACGTTAAAAAATAAATTGGGGGGGGGGGGGGGGGGGGGGGGGGGGGGGTTAATATTAACCCCCCCCCCCCCCCCCCCGCCCTAATTAAAATAAACCTCCCTTTATTTTTCTTCTTTTTTAAAAAAAAAAAAAAAAACAATATACACACTTTGAAAATCACGTATTAATTAAAAACTCCCTCGTAAAAATAATGCTTGACAAAAACAAAATTTATAATACGTAGTTTTAAAATACGAGCTTTAAAACAAACCCAATATTGACACAGTTCCGAGTAATATTTAAAAATGTGAAAATGCGATCAAAATGAGCCGTAATTCACACGTCGTCTTAATTAACAATTTTTCCGAGTTAGACGGAGCGGGATACATATCTTCTTCTCAAATCATATTTGTAAAAGTAAATAACTCGTAATTTTCTTGTAATTGTCAATTTTTTGTGATTTTCTCGGGATTTTTGAAATTTTAATTTTTGAGTGTATCCTTAATCCGCTTTGAACTTGGGAATTTTGAAAAATAAAATACGTATCTTATGAGGTGAAAATTAGATGTTAACAGCACTACCGCTCCAAGTAGCAGGAAAACTAGTATTAGTCAGCTTAAACAATTCTTGAGTAGTTGGATTACATACATGAAACCCTTCTAAACCAATAAAGCACATCAACTCCCCTTTAAAAGGCAAAAAATTTCTGACCTGATCATGCAAAGTCAATGTAACATCGAAATTATGATTCCCATCAAAATCAACTGATGATATACTTAATTTACTAGTATATTTACCGATATAATTGTCACGCCCGCAAACTTAATTCTTCGACGAGAATTAAGTTTGGTTTTTTAGACGAACGCGCTCTATGAAGGAATTTGAAAAATGGATGATTGATTATGCTTCTCCATTCTTTGCAAACACACCTCAACTTGCAGTCTTGCACAATAACTTTGAAGGTGCTCTTGACAATATGTCCATCATCACATCTTTTGGTAGTACTATACTACTGCTGATTATCATCTCCGCTATTCTTGATTTTGACAATTTTAAGGTTTTCTTCTTCCAATTGTGTTTTGGGATGAAAAAGAGGCAGCACCTAAACACCATCTCTCTCTCTGGTGTGGTTTCATAGACATCGATCTTTCATTACGTAAGAGATAATTTTTTTTGCCTTATATACAAGTATAAACATTTTACAAGAAAATATTACTAAAGTAATGATTAAAAAGTTTAAGGGAAGATTCACATTCTATATTTTCACGGGTTACTAAATATAACTTCTGATCTTTGTGTGTTATTTTCCTTCTTTGAAAAATAGTGTGCTCTCTCTGCCCCAATTTACGTGAGGGTGTTTGACTTTGCACGGAGTTTAAGAAAAAAAGTAAGATTTTTTAAATCTGTGGTGAGTTATAGATATTTCTATGGATGTAAATCATTTCATTAAGGGTAAAATGGATATTTTATAGTTAAATTGTTAGTAAATATAAAAAGATATCATTCTTTTTGGGACCGACTAAGTATTAATTAGAATTTGCTTGAACTTAATTACATTATTTGAGTTTTACTACATAAACGAAAATGAACTTTCTTTTTTTTGAAGGAAAAGGCTTTGTAGTTATATAAATTGAGTATCTTCTCTTCGTGCAAAATCATAATAGCATCAACAAAACAGTCCTTTTAATTTTAGTTCTGAATCAAAATCATCCCTATTATTTAACCCGGAGTACTAATATCCTTTAACTATTCAAAACTAATGCACATATAGGTTGTGTTCGGTATGGAGGAAAATAATTTTCAGAAAATATTTTCTATTTTTACATGTTCGGTTGGTCAAAAAATTTTGAAAAAATTTCTTTAGAAAAACAATTTCCTTAAAAATGAGAAAAATGACTTCTTAGTGAAAGTAGCGAAAACAAGTTGCACAACTTGCATTCTACATTGATTGTGTCCCCCCACCTCATATTCACCCCCACTCCCGTAGCTCTCATTCCCACCAGGTCGCACCCCTACCCACCACCCCCACCTCCCATAGCATTTATCTGGATTATACAAATGTTTTTAGGGTAATATTTTTTGCATACGTACCGAACACAAGAAAATAAGTAAGAAATTCACTTATTTTTCGGAAAAACATTTTTCAAGAAAATATTTTCATAATGAACCAAAACAGAGCCTGACATGGCCTAAAATCACTTTCAATGTTGCGTGGCATGGCGCATGGCGCATGGCATGCCATTAAGAGGCTTCTTTAAAGAACGTTATTTTCATCAGTCTACCTAGGGTTTGCACTGTCACGGCGCAGGGCACGCCATAAGGCACACCGTAATACGCCAAATCCTAGCCTTCTAGTCGTGTCTCAATCGCTACCATGCACACTTGGTTTGGTTCTTGACTGTCAATTAAACTCGATCCTGTTTAATTGTCTTAGACTTCAACATAGACTTCGAAGCTCCATTTAATTCATTTTAGATCTAAATCATTCCTTTTTATTAAAATTATGTCCTACACACTAAAACACACATATTTATTAGCTCATCAAAACATCATAATGCACGCTATAGTCATTAATAACACAACCAAATATGAGACAATTAGCATACAAAAAATGCGCATTTTGGCCGAACATCAGAAGAAGGAGGAGGTCTTTGTTTCTACCTTGTGAAAAAAGAGAAACAGGAGAAAAGAAGTCTAGAAAGAAAGGAATAGAGATAGATAGGGTGAAAAGATTTATCAATGCCAAGATAGTGAAAGAAAATATTGTCACAG
Organism: Lycium ferocissimum; assembly: GCF_029784015.1. Classification (NCBI taxonomy): domain Eukaryota; kingdom Viridiplantae; phylum Streptophyta; class Magnoliopsida; order Solanales; family Solanaceae; genus Lycium; species Lycium ferocissimum. Next base: position 20,841,552 of record NC_081353.1, on the reverse strand, counting down.
TTGTAGAGGCACATGTGGATTTACCTTAAGAAAAAGTGTCACGTGACACTAGGTCGCCGGAAAATTTTACAAAACAAGTATATGTAGTTAAAAGGCAAAAACAAAAATAGTCGATGTATTGAACAAAGTGACACTGCTTGACACATAGAGCTGCACAGTTCAATTGTTTGTGCGCCTCAATTTAACTTAGTGGACGCGGATTCAAAGCTCCGCAGCTTCATCTGTTGTTTTTAAAAAGTATTTTGCCTCATTTAAAACAGCATATGTTGTCCAGGTTCGAATCACTGGCCTCTTGGAAAACCCAAAAGGAAAGAAACAATTAGTCCAAAGTCCAGTTTGTTGATTGTCGCGATTTGTGACAATAAAGTATATATGTGGACTTTTAGGTTTTTTTTTTTCCTTTCACTTTCTTTCTTGCCAATGAAATAACTTAAGAACAATTTGCGAAAGAAAATGAATAATGAGGTGTTTAATGATCAGTTGATGCCCTATACAAAAAAAGTGTTAAATATTATTTCTATTGAGATTAATTTGAATACATTTCAAAATAATTAAGACTCATCAGAAACGTTGTAGTAACAAATATTGTTTTATTTATATGTTCTCATTTTAAAATGCGACACCGCTAACAAAAAATTCTATGTACGCCACATGCAGGAGCTAGCGTTGCAGCTGGAGAGATAGGGTTGGAAGGACCTATTCCTCAAGAAGGATTAAAGCACTTGCACTGCTATAATTATAGAGTTCTTCATCCACTGCTCTATATCTGAAAGTGTAGTTTCAAGCAAAATCATGACAAAGACATAATGTTTGATAAGGAGAAGCTCGATGGGAGACTTAGAGTACCTACAAAGGGATATTGTTCTTACATCATGTTGGGCTGGCCTGCAAGGGACGATCGCGTAACACCACTAAATATGACAAAAAAATTTAGTGGAGGGGAAGGTAATAAACCACCCAAAAAGATTTTTAAAAGGGAGATGGCATATTTCCTTAAGCTGCAGTTTGAGTTTGTCGAAAGTGTTTACTCCAGAGGTCCGAGTGAAGGAATGAAACAAACTATCTTGGCTTGACTTACATGGACTTGCTAGATAGAGAGATGCAAATTAGTTTGCCCGGGATACTAATGATCGGCCACATTGCTAGAGTGACTGACACTGCCAAAAGCATCCACGCGATACTCTATGGGTTTCTCCTTTTAGACGTGATTGCCTACTTTAGGACACTTGTTCAAAAGTGGAGGTTAGCTACTAGTCTAGAAGTCTTTGTGGGTGGACATATATACTTTAAAGTTGTGGGTTTGTTGTTGATCAAACACAATTGTGGCAATATCCTGGTTCTGTGGGTGCTGGTCCTTCTGGTACTGCTACTGCTAGCTGAGTTTGTGAGCTTGAGCAACAGGTGGTTGAAAATGCATAGTAAGTACAGATGTAGGCAGCTGAGATGGATAACCTGAAGACCAATGTTGCGAAGCTTGGGGAAGATATGGCTAGGAAGAAAGGCCAAAACGCTATGAATCTTGCTACCTTAGCCTCACACTTCCGGCACCTCAGTTGTCAGCTTTCCCAAACTCCGCAGAATCCCAGAACCCCCAAGTGCCCGGAACTTATTGTTGAATCTAGTCTAGTATTCCCTCTTGTAATTTTCACTTCTGTTGACATTGTGGAACAATCATAATTTTGGTCTTTTTGTGATGTTCGTTGATATGCGTATTTGACTGCTGCAGATTGATTTTTCCAAAATGAATTCCTACTTGTCATGACTACTTGTACTTTATAGCGAGTATCTTTAGATTTATGTTGAGAGTGTTGGCCATGATTGTTTGTTGTGTAGCCCCATCGGCCAAAGTATTGATATTTCTCTCTTGCTGCTTAGTTGGCATACTAACTAATCCTTGATTTGTAGTGATGCGAAAACGGAAAAATAATGAAATGTTGCACGAAAGTGGTAAAAGACCCTGGTCATTACACGATAAGAAACGACATGGGACTCATTATTCTAGATTTTCTCCATTCTATTTTATCTCTGTGTGTGTGTGAACAATGATCAAAATTGGTAAAATCAACTTAATATAAGATCATGAATAAAACAAGAAATTGATTGTAAATTTATATATGTGTGCGCGCGCACGGATGAAGAATGAGATTTTTGAATGCTGATAACTAGAATATAGAAGCTTGAAAAATATTTAAAAAGTAAATTGGACATGTATTAACTTTCTCATTTGATATTTGGTTGACGATGATTAAAGGCAATCAAGCGTATTAATAGTGATTTCTTCCTTTATAAACCGTGACTGGAAATAGACGTAGCATATTGATCGAGCGAAGCAAATTAAACCTTTATAAAGCAGTCAAGTATCATTTAAGATACGAGCAATGAATGACTTAAATTAATATATCTCACGACGTAACCGAGATCTTGATATAGATTTAGTGCTCCACAAAATTTGATCCAATGTTCGGTTCATCACATAAATTAAACGGTAATAGTACACTATCATTCTCGCTTCGTTCGAAAGGAATACATCCATTCTTCTTTTCTGGCAATGACTACAATTATAAGCAAGTAATTTCGTGAATGTTGTCCACATGCAAAATAAACATGTGCACAAAAGAAAATTTAACAAGTATCTCTCTATATAAAATTATTTGTATCCTTCACCATCATACGACAAAAAAAGTCATTCAACTAAGTCATTTTGCAAAAAGCTAATTTGAAATGATATCTCCGATGCCGTCATCGCAAGTCCCGACTCCTGTGAATGAATGGTTGTTAATATTCTTTAGAAATTTGCATAATATTTTAAATGATGGGCAAGGAAATCAACTTAAACAGATCAATATGTACCAGGCTAGTTGGTTAGTCATTTACTTATTGCTATTCTTTCAGAAGCCTGACCATATATATAAATTAAACTCTTTTAAAAAAATACTGAAGTAGTACAGTTGTAAACAGATGTGTCCATTCTATCAGTGGAAGAGTCACTACAAAAAAATGGGTAATTTGTGGAGGTTGAAAGTTGAATTCGCGGAGGTTTTAGCCTCCACTATTTGCTAGAAGATGCTAAAACCTCCGCCAATTGCAACTTTTAACCTCCGCAAATTACCCATTTTTTTTAGTGAGTTACTATATACATTAGGAAAATTTACTTGTTATAGCTACTTTTAGTACCTGTTTAATGTTAATAACTACCTTTTATTAAAATTAATAATAATAGCTAATTAATTTTCTAAATTACCCATTATAGATACAACAGTAACTTGCATTTATCAGTTCTCAAATACACCGTAAATAACGGTAAACACTATTCCAACTTCCCATTTTTGAAAATCACGTAATATACATTACGTTTCTCTCTCCCTTTCCATTAATTTTAGTCGTTTTTTTCTCCTTAATCTATCCATTACCATCAAGCACGATTCCTACAATTTATTGTGCCGAGATTTGTGGGTGGTGTGTATTTGTGTAAGTTTTCATTATTTTGTGTATTTTGGTCAATTTAATTCAATATTTTCGACTTTTTTCAAGATTTTTAACTTTCAATGCTCAGGGTTTCCCAATTTGAGTAGTGGAAAACATCAATTAATGGCGGATGAAAGCATATCTAGTAAGGTTACGAGAGGTATACCACATACTCTTCAAAATTTAGATTCCCCTTCTTTTGATCTTTTGATTTGGGTATTTCTCAGCAACAACATGATGTTGATGCAGCTTCTGCTGAGAAATTGGTTCTTTGAAAGGAGATCTAAGAAAATCCATGATCCTGTCAGAATAAAAAATCCTTCAACTGTTAATTTGGAGAAAAAAATGATTCTGATACTGCCACAAAGAGGAGAAAAACATCCGATGTTGCTTCTAGTAGCAAAGGGAAGAATGTTGTAGAGACGAATACTAGAGAACAACAATTAACTGTGAACAAGCAGGTATTTTTTGATTTTTTATATATATATTTTTGTGAATAAAATTGTATTTTACATGTTGCCCAAATTCGGTTAATGATTCATGTATTTTTGACCGCATCTGTAAGTATATTTGCATGTATTTATTGATCTGAACAATTCATTAATAGATGGGATAGCATTCGTATGTATTTTGTATTGTTTGAATTAGTTTTGTATTTGAAACATACATACAACTGTATCATGTATTTTAATAACCATATTTGTTATCAAATTATCAACTATGTATCATGTATTTGTAATTCCTCACATTTGTGTATTTTTTAAAATTAATAACAGGGTTATGTATGTTTTTAAAAAGCAGGTCTGTGTATGTGTCAGATAAAAGGTGTATTTGTTCAACTTTTGTCAGCTAAACATCTTAATAACTGTTTTTCGTTATAAAATTATGTAATATGTATCATGTATTTATAACTTCACACAGAGTTATATTTTTGAATAAATCATAGATTTAGGTCATTTTTAAAAATAGATTTGTGTGTGTGTCATCTAAATATGTATTTGTTAGATTCAAATGTGTTGCAAAACTGAGTTGATGTTTTTTATGAATTTTGTTTGCTGCATTTTATTACACATATGTATTTGATTATATATTTTTTATTCTCATGTGTTGCCATTATATTCAAACTTTCATGCCTCCAAATTCCTGGTTAAACGTCCCCCCACTCAACCGATACGTTATGCTTCATATATGAACCATAACATTAAAGATGAGTTGAAGGACAAACTGACCGATAGACAATTCAAGCTATTTTGCAAAACTATTTTTGGAGAATATATGCAGATGCAAGTTGACACTAAGGTTCAGGGTCAGTTATTTAGGTGTTTTATGGTTAGGGAGTTGAAGCGTAGTAATAGTGATGCGTTTGTTATCGATATTAATGGGACGGAATTGACATTCGATCTTTTTGAGTTTGCTTTAATTACTGATTTGAAGTGTTACGGGGATGAAGTTGTTTTTGATGAGGGTCCCAATAGATTGTTGGATGAATATTTCGGCGGTTCTGGTAATAGCGTTCTAAAGATGACTTTAAATAAGTACTTTGAAGACAAGGATTGGGGTGTTGGCGATAACGCAGATGAAGATGTTGTAAAGATTGCGATCCTGTATTTCATTCATAATTACATACTTTCAAGTGAAAAAAGGAACGTCACAGTCCCAAGACATCATTTTGACTTGGTGGAGAGTGAACAGTACAATGAATATACATGGGGTAAGGAAGCATTTGATGATTTGATTAAGAGTATTCACCACAAGATGGACAAGCCGAAGCAATTTTATTGTCTACGGGGTTTTCCTTTTGCTATGCAAGTGTGGATATATGAGTGCTGCTCTAATGTTGACCCTAATTTAATGGTTAAAACCGGAAGCCGAATCCCAAGAATGTTCAACTGGAAAACAGTGAACCAAAAGCCATCAGTTAACTACTTGATGATGGGCATGTTTAAGGACGGTGAGGTAAAATACTTACATTAAATACATGCCTATCAACTAGTATTACACTTGCATTTGTGTATTTTAGTTGCTGCGTATTTGTAAAATACAGAGAGGTTCTAAACTGACAGTTCACAATATATTTATGTGCAGGACATTCTTAAATTCAACAACATTGTTCCGACCATTTAGAGGTTGAGAAGCTTGGTGCCGCGTCCATACTCGGTCAGTCCCATGTAGCTGCACCACCACCTCAAATACACAAAGAGGAAAATGAATATGCAGTACCACAACACCTCCCCATGTTGCTGCAGCCAAGAAAACTCAAAAGAACGATGCTTCAAAATCTCCACCGCACAAGAAGCCTAGGAAGATGTCAACGGCAGCATTGCTTGTTCAGAAGTCACCAACCACAATCCCAAAAAATTCTACAGTTGGACAATCATCTAAAAAATCTGCTTCGGTGGTAGACAAGCCGATTGAATCAAAGGAAAAAGAAAAAGCTATTCCAAGTGTCCACCACGTTCCTGTTGACGACGTATCTACCAGCAAATTAGTTGACCTCACAAGTTTGAGGCAGGAACTTAATCAATTTAAGCGGGAAGTAAGTTTTTTTATTTTATTTTGACATTCATCAACTACAACAAATAAGGATTTTACAATGAATTTGTTGTTTTACCATTTAGGTGCTTGCTGAATTCAAGGACGTTTTTACTGAGCTCAAGGATCTTCGCAAAGTTATTGATGAAAACTTCGAAAAGATTTTGGAACATGTCAAAGGGAAACAAAATTCAGAAAAGGTAAAAAAAATCAATAAATACATATTGAAACGATTGCCTTCAGTGTGAAGTACGAAGCATATGTATCTAACAAATACATCATTTTTTTTTAGGGTGATGACAGCGAAACTCATGTTCCTTTACCTGATGGCAACATACATCAAGAAGCTGATGATTACATGGATCATGGTGATGGTATTCACATGGAGACTGATACGGGTGATGTGCATCCAACAGAGGTATATTTTTTTTTTAATGTATTTACCATTTTTTACTCATTTTATATGTTATTTTTAAAAAAATATAATTCAGGTATGATGAAATATTGGTGTCTACTGGACTTTAAAATATTATGTATTTGATATTGATATGAAAAACAGTAGTGTCAAGTATTTTTTGTGTACTGTTTGTTTGACAGCATGACTATTCACTGTTTCGCTTATGTATTTGTTTACTGCTTTTGGACATCTTCAACAAATAGTTTCTTATGTATTTATGTATTTAATATAGTTTTTTATCTATTAGATTCATGTATTTTATATACTTTTGGCCTGTGTTTTTTTATAAGAAAAAGGGTCTTGCACCGGATATTCAAGTTGGTATTGGCAATGAGAGCGGCGATACGATGAAAGCTTCAACCGAAGAGATTGCGGAAGGAGGTGATCTTTCAAGAGAACCGAAGACTTCGGTTGAACGTCTGGCTGATCAAGCAGGGAAACATACTGTGGAAGAGAAAAATGTTCTGATGATTCAAATAATTCCGAGTGCCTGAATAAGCCATTTTTTCTTTTTTAAAATGTATCATACAAGTGCCTGAATAATGTTTCTTTTTGTATTTTTTGAGCAGGTGATCGCATTGGTGCTAGCAAATATAGCGAGAATCGAAATGGCTAATGAACAAGTTCAAGAGGAAAAAACCGAGGAAAACACCGGGCTTGATTTGTCTTAGAGGAACCCAGCGGCCCGATTTGTAATGCGCGGCCCTTGTCTCGGTGGTTCTTGCACGATGAGTATTTACCAAGCCAAACCCTGTGGAAAGAAATCATGTTACATCCATCGTCCCACGAGCTACACGCCCGGTAAATACAAGTCTTCACCGTTTGTGACAGATTTTGGTATATATCTAATTTTTAATTTACTTGTTTATTTTTTAATACGCTACTGTTAATGTTTAAAGACCAAATACACAGGTAATAGTTCGGGAAAGGATCATGTTCATGTGTTTGATAAAAAATATCCATTCCAGCAAGATCCCATTACCGGTCCACTTGATGTACAGATTGTGGATGAATACCATATTTGGCTTCAAAATGGTCTGCTTGTGAGGCACGATAGCAAGTACGTTTTTATCCCAGTATTACATACAGTGATTCCGCATGGTTTTTGTGAATACGTTGATGTATTTTTTTATTTTGTTGCCGCAGAAAGAATTACGAAGACCATTATAAAAAAAAATGGCAGTTTTTGATAATGGAGTCAAATTCAATTTTGGCATCACAACTGTCAATGATAAGAACTGGTTTTACCTGTTATCGATGGATGGTCAGCTTTGGAATGACGAGGTGATTTTTATCAACAATGAAATTCACCTTTTTTACTAAATTGTTGTTATTTATTTGAATGTTATCTAATTGATGTATTTTTGACAATTCCAGCACATTGACGTCATTTTCTATTACTTTAGGAAGAAAGGAAAGTATGATAAAAGGAATAATTTCAGCTTCACCACTGTTGATTGCCTATTCAAGCAGAGAATTGATGTGGTCCACCACGCATATCACAATGTTGAAACCCAGACAAACGTGGCAAATGAAGTGCAAGTATTGATTGAGTATGTTAAGGGCCACAGGCTTATTGCCAATGTCCCGTGGCATACAGTTGACAACGTGCTAATACCGGTGAATATAAAAGAAGAAAATCATTGATTATTGGTGCTCCTTTCATTCAAGGACAGGTATTTTTGATGATGAATTAAATATTTTATCATTAGTGTCTCATTCATCATTTTACCGCTGATTTCTTCTTCTTCTTTTTTTGAAATGTACAGGCGTCTGTATGTTTACAACTCGTATCGGGCACACACGGCGTACAACACAAGTCGTTTCGGGCACAACACAGTTGTTAGGAATGAAATAAAAAAGCTTGCTACACTTCTGCCACATTTCCTACATCTGGTGGATTCTATGTAAATCAAAAAGCATAGATTTGGTGAAAGACCCAGCATATGCGGATAAGGGACAGATCGATATCCTTGAAGTTGTCTATGTTGAAAATCTGTTGCATCAACCTGCTGGTAGCACGTAAGTAGTAAACATATATTTTTAAAAATATCATAGTGTATCAAATACATGATATATCCTATCAATTTATTATTCTTTCAAAATACATGAGTTGTTTGAACTTGAAATACTTTATTTAGAACTTGAAACATATATTTTCTAATATAAATTCTTATCTGTTTTCTTTTCTTTTCTTTTTTTCTTTTTTTTTTTGGGACAGTGGTGTCTTCGCGGCAGCGTATGCTGAGTATTTGACATCGCGTGAAAGGATTCCAGATGTCATTGATGCACACATGCAGCGTATGAGATACGGTGCACTCTTATGGGACTACGCTGAACGCAAGGTTGCTGACAAAGCCGAGAGTGATAATGAAGTTCCACCAAGACCGATTAGGCCAGCAATCGATTACGACACTGTTGATGCAATTGATGTTTGATAAATACTATTCGTGCATTCGATGTTTTTTGTCCTTTTTTTCATTAGAGCAAACAAAGGGGGTATTTTGACTGATGTTGGATAATTATCATTTTATCAAAGAAATCTCAGGGGGTTTATGTTCCATATGTTTGATGTACTTAGTTCCATATATTGTCAAATATATCTGAAGTTTGGAAGAAATACAGTAAACTGTGACATCATGAATCCCCAAATACATGATCATTACCTTGGAATTTAATTCACCACATTCACAAAATATGTATGTTTTATTAAAGTTTATTCATTTTTGTTTTAGTTTAATAAACACATCTTGTGTATTTGACATGACCAGCACAACTATATGATTTCAATCAAAAAAAAAAATTGCAACAAAAAAAACCAACTTCATCAGTTTCGGAAATAATACGTACGTTTTTATACCACATATGCAGTGTTATGAAGTTGATAGACAACACCATTTTCTAACCGGAACATGTGTTGCCTTTTTTTTTGTGTTAAAATACATGAACATTACCGTGTAATTTCAGACACCAGGATCACAAAAAATATGTATGTTCTATTATAGTTTATACAATTTTCAGAAGGCCAACAAATACATAATGTTTAGTTGACATTACCAGAACAACTACGAGCCTCCAATCCAAAAAAAATTCCAAAATAAAAATAACTTTATCATTTTATAGATATGATATGTATGTTATTTTACCAAGTACGCAGTATTTTTGAAGTTAAAAAAAACACCATACGCATCGAAAAAAAAAATGCAATTAAGATCAGTTTGAATAGGACATTCATTTCATAGCAAAAATTTCAGTAATACTACAACATTTGTCAATAGAAGTTTTTGACACAAGTGTTCAAATACTTAAATAACCAATCTATCTTCCCTAAAAGTTAAATGGATAGGAAGACAAGAAAAATTCACTTCCTTAGAGGCTCAAAACTACATGAACGTCTGTTGTGCCCAAGTTGTCCACAAGTACTGCAAGCATGTCTGCTCTTTCCAAACAACAATTCACTTAAAGGCTTATCACGCCTCTTCTTTGGCCTACCAGGCGGTTTCTTGTATCTTGGTGGCAAAACCACATCCTCCAAGATGTTTTTGGGAATGTTCCATTCACGCTCGTCGGGTAGAGGGTCCACAGGTACATCATATGTCTTCAACACGGTCTCCGGTTTGAACAAATCAGAGCAATAATCATCAGCAACTAGATTTTTCTTTTTAATGACAGCTCATGCATGCGGGCAGGGGATTTCATCTAGTTGAAACATACGACAACTGCAAGTTTTGCTATTCAAATTAAGAATGAATCGCCTTCCTCCATCATGTACTGTGTACACGAATTCGGTTGACAGTTCTACCTGAAAAAATAAATATTACATGTATTTGTTATTGAACCAAATCAGAATTTTAAAATAAATGAACAAACCATTAATCAAATACATATCAATTTTCAAAGAAGCATATATTAAATTTACATTAATACTAACTGTTCATTGATACCAAATACACATTCATATAATGTGTAGAAACACCAGATTAGTACAAGTACAAGTTTGTCAAATAAATTATAACAAGCATTAAACTGAAACATACCGTCATTCGTAGACATAGATACTCGTTGATTGATAGCATCTCCGAAACTTTTTACCGGGTGTAGTGAACGTGTATGTTCCATTTCTCTCATTATTGTAATTCCATCTCCCAAACATCCTTCTAACTTCTTCAAGAAAGTCATATATAGGCAGTTCTCTAGCTGCTAGAAGATGTCGATTAATGCACTTTGCTATGTTAGAAGTCATTGTCCACCCTCGGTTAAGAGATGCATACAATCTAGCCCACTTGTCTCTACCAGCCGATTCCAAATACTCTGCCACGCGCATATCTACCTTTTGAACCTTCCCCTTCAACTCATCAAAATCATCCTACGTGTATGCCTTTGCCATGGAATAAAAAAACAGGACTCAGCACATCATGGCTCTTCTTGTATTTTTTACATACATTACCCCACAGATGCCATATACATGCATAATGTGCAACTTCTGGATAAATTCTACAAACAGCCTTGTTTATACTTTCATGCCTATCTGATACGATACACAAATTCTCTCTAATTCCATATGTTTCTCTGAAACGCTCAAAAAACCATGTCCATGATCTGTCATTCTCAGAATCAATCACACCATATGCTAAGGGAAGTATGTTGCCTAGAGATACAGTTAAGAATAAAAAAATAATAAAATACATTTTGTATTTGTCTAAAACAGATAAAATACATTTTGAGGTAATAAATTAATAGGTATTTTTTTGACATACCTGCACCGCCCAATGTGCTTGCCGAGACAAATGTTCCATTGTATGGTGTTTTTAAGTGGCTTCCATCAACTACCACAATTGGCCGACAATAATCAAAGCCTTTGATAAATGCATACAGTGCTATAAAAACATACAGAAATTCATTTTCGCGGATTTTACGCATTCTGATATGTGAACCCGGGTAAGTCTTATCCAATATGTATAGATATCCAGGTAATCTTTTATAAGATTCAGCCAGTTCACCCATTAAATCGTTCATCGCCTTTTCTTTGGCCTGCCAAGCAACCATGTATGAAACATCCATTCCAAAATCACTTTTGACGTCCTCCGCAATGTCTTTAGGCGTATATTTCCTCTTATGGTTTGATATTTTTGGTTTGACAATCTCACTTATCAACCGACTTGTAGCTTGGCATTGGGAATAAACCTTTTCCTTTAACGGACATGTATGTTTGTCTTGAAACTCCCTAACTCTAAACATTCCTGACTTACCTACACTTGACGCCCTAAATTTCCAATCACACTCTCCTGATACGCACACAAGTGTGTAGCTACATAAAAAAAAAAAACATCAAAAAATTAAAAAACACATTAATGTAAAATACACCAGTACACATAAATACATTCGTGTATTTATTCTTGTATTTTTAATACAAAGGACAGATGAGAAATGTTACCATATGTAAATAAGTTAATCAAATGCAACCCGGGCCAAATACATTATTTATGAGTACAAATACATACAAATCAGTTTTGATTCTACTTTATAATAAACATACACATGCTGAGAAATACTTCCACTCGTACAAATTTCACAAACATACACTGTTACGGTTTAAATACATAACACCACACAGTTACAAATACATAAACAAATGCACATTTTAATACCTTATTGCATTACTCCTTTCTGCACGATAGTTGAACCTGTTTGTAATTGCATAATTCACCATCACAGCTTTTAATGTATCTTTATCCTTGTATACTTGATCGACGACAACTACTTTTTGGTTCTTATCATCAATAACCATACCCTTGTTGTTTTCGAATAACAATTCAGCCTTTCCACAACTTGATGATGCCAAATCACGGGAACCAACTGTTTCCATTATATTCGTTTGATTCGTGTATCCGATTTGCAAATAATCACCTTCAACACAACTCTCACCCGATATACATATCTCCATGCTTCTATCAGTTGTAATGATACATAATGGGTACATTGGTAATGCTTTGTTCTCTCTTCTTCCACGCCCACATACACCCTAACACCCATATCATTGTGAATTTCCATTGGAATATCATCACCTTCAACCATGTATTTTATGTTTATGTTTTTCATTTGCTTGTCCAAATTCAATTGGGTTGCAACTGTTTGTAACAATTCCTCATACGTCGAATACTCCTTGAAAGTCACAGCATCGATTTTGTAATTGACGTATTTATTCTCATCATTCCAAACACCAGAGTGTCTAATCAACGATGAAATATTGGCCATTTTATAAAATAAAAAAAAAAAAAAAATCCTTGAATCACTGTCTCAACATAAAACCTGTAATATGTATGCCTAAAAAATTAAGAAAAATCAGTTCGAACAAACATTCACGTTCAAATTTGAACAATTTTTACAAATTAGATTTACAGCTCATTAATAATTCAAATACAACATACACATATTGAATTACACTTCAGAAATACATAGTTTAGCTGATCATGCATTATACTATGCCATTTAGATTCGAAAAATAAAAGATATGCTATGGATTTTTTTTTTTATTCCTAACCATTCATGTACATTAAAATACTTTCGGCCTCGTAATTTTCAAGAGCATTATTCATTCATTAACACGCTTACAATGATATTACATCATTATTTTCGAATATCAGTTATAAAGATAGAAATCAAAAAAAAATCAGAAGAATAAAACAACTTTGACATTATGCTCCAAGAAAAAAATTGAAATCACATAAATACAACTTGAATAGACGAATTTTGTGAAATCAAAACGGTGTTTTTGCACGAATTACCTGATGATTGATCGTGTTGTTTTGTTAATGTATTTTCAGAGGTGTTGAAGATTTAATTTGAAATTTGAATTTTTACGTTTGAATGTTGAAGAATGCATGGAAGAAGAGAAACGTGTAAGGAAAGGGAATATTACAGCTGGTTTTGTGGAAAAGAAGGTAAAAAATATATTAATATCTGATTTAATACCACTACCGTTACAGGCTAAAATCAAGGAGCCTGTTCCTTTTTTTTATCGCATGCTCATGTATTTGCTGGCAACAAATACACGCGAAAACATACACAAATCAGCCAGAAATCAGCTACTAATGGTAATATTAAAAAGGGTAGCTACAAATGGTAGGAAGCTACAATAAGGTAGTCATTTGAGAAATTTTACCTATATATTATTTACAGACTTTTGTACCCCAAGTTAGTTAAGTTTCCTCTAGTACAATTTCTAAATTTCTATGCCAAACCCTCATGTACCTCTCAAGTGGGCCATGTCGGCCGGAGCCTGACCCGGTTAACCCGGCCCATAACTGTCTCAGAACAGAACCCGATAAGAGGATTAGTGGGCTGGGTTAGGTAGAACAATTTAGGGAGCTGGGCCGGACATGCTATGTAGTCCGGTAGCCCGGCCCACCAACCGGCCCTGCTCGGCAAAGGTGTAATTAACTTTCCCCCACTACAATGGCGTAATTAACTAATTTTATATCAGTGTTAAGACTTTTATCTACGGCAAAAGTTCTAAAGGTAATTCATACATAATAAATGATAACAAGATGACAGAATACGTTCTCAAGTTAGTTGAGTTCAACTAGTAAAAGTCGGGGCAGTCTAACTTAAATTCAGGTATCACTTTATCAAAAAAAAAAAAAAAAAAAAAACGGAATCACTTTCAATTGCTTTAAAAATTAAATTCTATCTTCAACTTTAAACTAGATATTTTCCTCCTCTCATATGAAACAATGCATATTTTGCCCATTTTAATTGTTCATCCCCCCTCTTTGTAATTTTTTTTAAATATTGTGTTCTTTTAATTATATTTCATCTTAAGTGCTTTATCCATTCTTTATATGATGAAATATCTCCTTCCTGATTATGAGAGTAAATAGACATAGCATTTCTAAAATAACTAGTCAATTTTCCTTTAACATTATAATTTTTAATAAGATTAATTAAAGACATTTATATTTGTAAATCCACTAAATATGAAGAAGAATGAAGGGTATTTATAGATCGGAAATGAGGCCAAAGTATAATTAAGAAACGTAATGGTTAAAATAAGGTTGACAACGGTTAGACTAAAGTTCAAAGTTCGAACTTATTAAATTTTAGTATTAGAATTTTTTTTAAAAATAATTAAAACCCGGCCCGACCTGGTAAGCCCATGATATAGCTCTACCCTAATAGGGGCTGTTTAGACACCCTTTCCTTCCCCAAGCCCGGGCCCCAGCCCAACCCCTTAACTGTGACCCGACCCGGAACCGGTCCCGGTGTGACCCACATTTAAATGGCATGGCCCGGACCGGCCCAATTGACAGGACTACAATTTTGCATAAAGGTTGAAGTTTAATTATAACCTTTGTCAAATTGAACAAAATTGTTTACTATTGACATTTTTTTTTTCTTCATGAAAATATTTATTTGTGACCTTTTATGCTCTAAGTAGCTAAATTGTCACTGGAATTGAATTGTTTTATACCATACCTTGTTATGGTTGGCGTTTCTCTCTCTTTTTTTTTTTTTTTTTGTATACTTAACAAATGAATTAATAGTGTAATTAAGAACATCTCCTCTCATATCTAAAAAAAAATCGCTTAGTTAATTACTAGTGTTATAAGGACCAAAATGGAGAATATGTAATCATCATGGAAGATGACATAGTTATATTTTCTCTCTTTGATTAACACAATTAAATTCATTTAATTGGTTAACTATGTGATTTGTCCACGGAAAGTGACAACACAAGAGATCTACGGGTCCTAAGAAAAATGTTGACTCTATTCTCTATTTTCCCTTATATTATTCTTTTTTTTTTTTTTTGGGTCCGAATCTTCTGTCTATTCAAACCATAGGACCATGATCTTATAATTTATGAAAAACAAATCCGGATGAAATATGCTACTATATAAAAATAAGATTCTAGTACCAAAAAAATCAAAGAGAAAATCACTGTCGGTATAGACTTTTAGCCTGTTTGGCCAAGCTTATTTTTTTCCAAAAGTGCTTATTTTAAAAAAGTGAGGTGTTTGGCTAAGCTTGTGGGAGAAAATAAGTGCTTCTGGGGAGTAGCGTAAATTTGTTTTTTAAAAGCTAAAAAATAGTTTTTGCTCAAAAATACTTTTTTAAAAAGCACTTTGAGAAAAAATACACTTAGAATCACTTTTTAAAAGTTTGGTCAAACAATAATTACTGCTCAAAAGTATTTTTTAAATTAATTGACTAAACAAACACTGCTTTTACTTTTTCTAAGAGCAATTTTCTATGTAGTCATTCCAAAAATTTATTATTCTAATATCTTGATTTTGTATACAGAGAAGCAAATTTGTAATACATGACAGGTAATGACACGGGACTCATTTTTGGATTTCTCCATTCAATCATCTAGGGGTGATTTGATTTGCAAATAATTTATACAGTGATTATAATGTGGATATTGCAATTTAGGGAGATTATCAAATAACAAGATTGTTTGGTAGATATATCTTTTCTGATAGATATTTGGTTCGTTGGATTAAAAAAATATATATATATATATATATATATATATATATGATAGTATAATAATTATAAAACACATATATGGCTTTTTGATAGATGAATTGGATAAATTTTTGTTACAAAATTTTAACCTTGATTTTTTTTAGAAGTGTACTTTGACTGAAGAGCTTTGGCAAATAATATCTTCATCGTTTGGTTATTTTATAGTTCTAGATTTAGCTAATTCCAAATTGTTATTTTTTTTTTTGATTAATTCCAGATTGTTACACACACACTCACACACCAAAACTATAGTATAAATAATCTTGAAATTACTTATACCGAAATTAAGAATTTGAAACAAGCATAGGATTGAATGGTTCATATATTTTATCTCAAAATCATCATTTATAATCTTGAATTACACAATAAGGTCTCTCAATAAATAACAAAATAATTTTAAGTTCCAACTCTACTCCTAGCTTGTTTGCCCAAGCCTTTAGAAAGCCAAAAGCACTCTTTTAAAAGAAAAATATGCTTATTTTTATAAAATTAAATTGTTTGATAAGTATTTACTATTTAGAAAAAATAGGTCTTCTGAACGATAACAGAAGCTATTTTCAAGAATTAAATAAAGTAATACTAATATTTTCCCCAAAACTTTTGGCCGACACAAATTATTGCTTGAATTTTGATAAAAACTCTTTTTTTAATTGATTAACCAAATTGAACTACTACTTTCTAAAAATACTTTTCTAATCACTTCTCACAAAATAAAAAAAAAAAAAAAAACTTTTCCAAGTAAGCAATCCTTTCTAATGGCCACATAGGCTGATTCTCTTAATTGTAAAAATCCAATTCTGAAAAAGTATATAAAGTTCTGTTTTTCTGGACTTACATAATAAGGTAAAAACTCACGCATACCCGATGCTTGCATCAAATCGGTAGACGTATGAGATGTATTTGAATATATACAATTAGCACTTAATCATGAATATACAACCAGAACTCAACCATACTATATATATATATATATATGTTTGGTACTTCCTCACTCTTAGATGTCCTCTTATCATGTAGTTATATTTCTAAGTTTCTGTTTATCTCCCTTTTTTACGTTTTTTTTTTTTTTTAATAATCTGGACTCTGTCCAGTCATGAAACTTGTTACACTGTTCATCTCTTTCTCTTAACCTTTGTTCTTAATAACCTTCTTCTTTAACCACACCTCGGTCATGGCCAACAGTTAGTCCTTCATCATTTTTGGACATTTTAACGGCCTATCAGCACCTAGGAATTTACAGGTTAATCCATCGAGTTTATTAAGAAGTTAAGAGAATAACCATATACTAAGAGTAACAGATTCATAATAACAAGCAATTACTTAAAACATAGTACTTATATAAATATGGACATAATTTACATAATAGGGAGAATAGTATAGAAACACAGTTGATAAAACTTACATGACTCGAAGATGGAGGGAGGTTTCCCTTTCGGGGAACCCCAAAAACTACTTCACACTAGGAGAAAAATTATTAAAAACTTAATACTATTTTACAATACAAGTTTATATTACAGGGGTTTTGGACTGAGAAAGGGATTGGGGCATTTGATGAAAGAGAAGGGGAATATGGAGTTTTTTCTTGAGAGGTGTTGGCCATGACCGGGGTGTGGTTAAAGAAGAAGGTTATTAAGAACAAAGGTTAAGAGAAAAAGATGAACAGTGTAACAAGATTCATAACTGGACAGAATCCAGATTAAAAAAAATAGAAATAAAGACAACCCAGATAGTAACCCAAATAACACAACAAGTAGAAGTTTTAACCAGTGATATTAAAGACTTAAAAAAGACAATAGAAGAGTTAAAAGAAATCTCTCTTTCATGAGTGGACCAAGTTTAGCACAACTAGAGGCTTCAAAATTAATAGAAAAATCTGTGCCTTTACCACAAGACTATATAGAATATATACCTAACGCTAAATCTGATCAAATAATACTAAAACAGAATATTGCTATAATTTCATTATTATTAGAAATAAATACCAAATTAGACAAAATAGTCTTACCAAAGTTAGAATTGATAAAAGAACGACAAAAAGAGAAAATTCATATAGAAACCCCAAAGCATAAAGAAGTAGACGAATTAATAGAACAATTAAAAAAGGTAGAAATAACACCTCAGAGAGAAAAAGATAAAATAACTAGAAACCCACAAAAATGGACCTTTTTCCAATCAGATCGAGAAACGAAGGAGGATCAGAAATAAACAATAAGACAAGAAATTAATAAAAACCCTAGACAAACAAGTTGCAGCCATGCAAATGGATGGAACTCATAACATATATAGACATTATGTTCATAGAGCATACATTAGCTTTATAAATACATGTTCGGAATTTTACAAGCCTAGCTATAAAATGGATAAGATATGGGTAAGAGACTTTAATATAAATGTAGACTTTGTCATAGGATTAGACTTCATGTTACATAATAATGGAAGCTGTATGATTACAAGAGATGAAGTAATTTTCCTAAAAAATATTACTCATACACCAGCACAAGCTCTTAAGACTGAAACCAGAATCCGACATAAGAAAATCCCTACCACAGATCAAATAGACCAACAAAAGAAGGAAGATAGTTGTTGTAAAGACTGTCAAGAAAATAATACATGTTATAAGAGTAAGACAGAAACAAAGAATTTCAGACTAGAAGAAGAAAAATTAGAAGACAAAGATCTAATAGAAAAAGATTATACTTTAATAGATATAGAAATAAAATTATATAATTTTAAAACAGGGATAGAAAGAATAGGAGTAATAAAAAATCAAAAAGATTTAGATAATATAATAAAAATACTAGATGAAATAGAAATCATAGGAGAAAAACCTTTAAAACATTGGAAGAGTAATAAAATTCTATGTAAATTAGATATCATAAATCCAGAACATGTAATTAAAACAGCCTCTATAGGAGCAACTAACCAAGACGTGGAAGACTTTAGGATACAAATAAAAGAATTACTAAATCTAGGAGCAATAAGGAGATCCACTTCTAAATATAGATCTGCAACATTTATGGTAAGAAATCATAGTGAGATAGTTAATGGAAAAGCCAGAATGATAATAACTTATAAAAGACTCAATGATAACACTAGAACAAATGGATATAAATTGCCAGATAAGACAGAATTAATAAATAGAATACAAGGCAAAAAGATATTTAGTAAATTTGATTGTAAATCAGGATACTGGCAAGTACGAATGCATGAAGAAAGTATAGAATGGACTGCATTTACCTGTCCTGAAGGACATTTCGAATGGTTAGTAATGCCATTTGGATTAAAGACAGTCGCACCGATTTTTCAAAGCAAAATGGATAGTATATTTGGAGAATATAAAAGGTTTGTGTTAGTATATGTAGACGACATATTAGTATTTAGTAGAGATATTAAAGAACACCCAGGACACCTACAAACGATGTTTAGACTATTGTAGAAAATGGAATAATAATTAGTAAGAAAAAGATGGAATTATGTAAAAATTATATAATTTTTTTAGGAGTCGTACTAGGAGATGGTAAAATAAAATTACAACCTCATATAGCTAAAAAAGCTTTAGAAATGCCAGACAAGCTAGATAATGTTAAAGAATTACAAAAATTCTCAGGAATAGTAAATTATGCTAGAAATTTTATAAAAGACTTAGAAAAAATAGCAGGACCATCGTATTCAAAGACGGAATCTAATGGTCAAAAAATAATAGCATCCATTCTTAGGAGCACAAATGCGGGACCAAGTATATAGATATAGACTATAGAGTATATATAAATTGCAAAAAGAAAAACAAGATTAGATAAGACAGGATTCAATTTCGAAAAAGTATATAATGTTTATTTTTCTGAACTTAGGTAATAGGGTAAAAGCTTGCACATATCGAATGCGTACACCAAATCAGTAGATATATGACATGTGTTTGAATATATATAACTATCACTTAACCATGAATATACAGCAAGGAGCTCGTTTGGATTGGCTTATAAGTTCTTTGAAAACTTATAAAGCTATTTTCGGTTTTTTTTTGAGTGTTTAGGCCGGTCAAGTTTAAAAAAGTCATTTTGTGCTTAAAATAAGCCGAAAAAATAATTGGGCGTTTGGGCTTTATCTAAAAGAAAATAAAAAAAAAAAAAAGTTGGGCTACCCCAACTTTTTTTTTTTTAGCTTATAAGTTGTTTTCAGTTTATAAGCTATTTTTTTTAAGCCCATCCACACAGGCTCTAGAACATATATATATATATATGCACACACACTACATTAAATCACTTAAGATAAAATACACCCAATGTGAATAAGTATTTACTAAAAATAATAGCATCCGTTCTTAGGAGCACAAATTTGGAACCAAGTACATAGATGTAGACTATTAAGGGTCGTTTGGTACACGGTATAAGGTGAGATATCCCAGTACTAATTTTAAGATTAATTTAGTACTTTATTTGGTAGAAGGTATAAAATTATCTCAGGATAAATTTATACCTTCTATCAAACAAAGTATAAAATGAAGCCCATATTTAAAGATGGGATATTCCACCTTATCCCATTAACCTTGAGATTATTTTATCTCACTTTTTAAATGGAATAAATTAGTTTCAAGATTATGATTATAATACCGGGATAATTTTATCTGCGCACCAAACGACGGCTTAGAGTATATATAATAAAATGCAAAAAAGAAAGACAAAGATTAGATATTTGTGCATCTCTCCTTTAACAATTAAGAAAAGAGAAGAAGAAAGAAACAAACAAAGGGTAAAAAGAGGAAGAAAGGTACTTAAGATTCGATCTGCGACATTTTTTTTTGGGGGATTCTGATTCGGATGTGGCGTTAATTTCAATGTAAAATAAATACTACAACAAAATCATTTCATTTTTTCATCTTTGTTTTCTTGAAAATCTGAATCACCCCCCCTTCAGGTTCTTCATTTTCTTTTTTTGTATACCCATTTTCTTGTTATTGTGGGAAATGTTTTCTTATTTAATAATTTTGTGTTCCAATTATCAGCTGGATTTATGTTCCAATTGTGAATGTTTAATGTTCTATTGTGTGTTGTTTTGAGATATGAATCTTTATCCCATATTCAGATCTTATTTTCTCATTTTTTTTCTTTTCATCTTTCTGGTTTTGGTTTCTCCTTCTGGTATACTTGATTTCTGCTTGATTTTAGGTTTGTAGTAGCATAAAGTTTGCATCTTTTGTTGTACAATTTGTGGTATTCATTGAAGTATTTCATCTAATCTGTTTTGCATTAGGTGATGAGGTTGAGATTATGCTTTTTGTCAGCTCAAAACTTAAAAGATTATTTGGAATACCCAGCTATCGTATAATTTACTTTCTTTGGTTATTCATCTTACTGTTTTGCTGCCGTTATTTTCTGAGGGTCTTTCAGAAACAACCTCTCTACCTCACAAGGTGTAGGGGTAAGGCCTGCGTACATCCTACCCTCCCCACACCCCACTAGTGGGATTACACTGGTCATGTTGTTGAATTATTCTTGTTGTTGCATTAAAGGGAGAATGCTGGGGGTTTTCTATTGCTTAAATGATGATGAGATTTGATTAATTATGTATGGGTGTTCCGATCTTATTTGTATATGTGAGGTTGTTTTTCTCATTTCAGATTGAATATTGTTTGGATAAAAAAATTGACTCTCTTCCTTTTGGCTTCTTTGTTTGTTGGTTTTAATTGCAGGGCCTCTCTTCCTCTTTTGTAGCATAAAGAGGCCCTTCAACGAGTGTGAGAAAGTAAGGAAGGGAAAGGAGGACCAATGGATTTCGAAAGCAACAATTCGGTTTGGGAAGGGATGTATTACTACCCACGCCTTTTTGGTGGGATCATGCTGACTGCAGCATTGCTCGGGTTATCCACGAGCTATTTTGGCGGGATCAGTCTACTTTATCCTTTTCCTGATCTAAGTATCTTTCATAAAAAGAATCACGAGAAGAAGCGTGTTCGTGTTTATATGGATGGTTGTTTTGATCTGATGCACTATGGCCATGCAAATGCTTTGAGACAAGCAAAAGCCTTGGGAGATGAATTGGTAGTTGGGGTTGTCAGTGATGAGGAAATCATAGCCACTAAGGGTCCTCCAGTTTTATGCATGGAAGAAAGGTATGAGTAAATGTCGTTTGTTCTAGTCCTTTAAATCTTTTAGCTTTTATTTCCCTTCCTCGAAATATCTTACGCAAGGATAAAGGAAAAGAGTATCGATATGCTCTGAGCTTTTCAATCTTACTATAGGAATGTGTTTATATTATCCTATATCCAGCTCCTAATGGTATGGACATTTTTTGAATCCAGAGATACTAGTGAAAGATGTTGCTAGCAATCATCGACATGTGTATTGACTAGAGATATCGCGTTCTTCCAGCCCCATCTCTGGGCTTGAGGGTTGTGACTGGAAAAGCCTAGGGGTCATTTGGTTGATGGTTAGAGATATGCAGGGTTTAGTTGTTCCATCTTCTACCCTGCATAAATAATACATAAATTGATTCATTACTTAGACCTGTTTTTATTTAGGTGGGATTGTAAAATGATAAACCAAATACCGTACTTGGTGGGCTAAATTTTGTACAAAGCAACTAAAAAGCTACCAAATATTGTATTAGCTATGCTAGTTTTAATACATGAATATTTCCCTTCCTAAACAGCAACCAAATGACCCCTAATAAGGAATTCCTTTAGCAGGAGCAAGTCCATTGATGGTTTCTTGAAATTGCTTTTGATTTTGTAACATGCTGAGGCTAACAAAATGATGCGAAGATTATTTGAGACATGAATTGGACTATTGAGGAGAATTATTTAAATTTTAAGTATCTTCCCTACAGTATTTGCTTTGCTAATTTATCTGTTATATGTTTTCCATATGTTAGTATATCTGGTGTGAGATTGAGCCGTGGTTAATAGTTAAAACTTTGAGCACTTGTATTATACAACATTAACTTCAAGTACATAATCAAGAATGTAGTTCCACTTATTTCATTCATTTTTTACCGGGAAACACTTTGGTGTGATTTAACATTTTCAGTTAACTGAAACTTTTGTGGGTCACTAATTTGAGGTACTCTGCAGACTTGCTCTTGTTAGTGGCTTGAAGTGGGTGGATGAAGTGATTTCCAGTGCTCCTTATGCAATTACTGAAGACTTCATGAACCGTCTATTCAATGAGTATAAGATTGACTACATTATACACGGTGATGATCCCTGCCTACTTCCAGATGGAACTGATGCTTATGCCTTAGCAAAAAAAGCTGGTCGGTACAAGCAAATTAAACGAACTGAAGGTGTCTCCAGCACAGACATTGTAGGTATTACATCTCTCCTTTCCGTGATGGGTTTTGAAAGTTTTAATCTGTTGCAAAGCATCGTCACCAAATGAGTCATACAAATTAACAGAACTTTTGTCAAAATTGTTTCTATGTGTATATAAAGTGTGTATATCATAGAAACTTACAGAGGCAATTGATCTCCCATTGTCAGCGAAGCATGCTCCTCGATGACACTTGAATGTATATTTTTTCTGCGCAAGTTCCCTCTTATGGTTCTCAGTAGCACTATTTATTTTCCTACAAGAAACAAAAAGCAATTGTTCCCAAATTGATTTGCCAAAAACTAGTGAATGAAAATAGATCAAACATACGTTTTTTGAAGTCCCCCGAAACTAAAATAA
Organism: Lycium ferocissimum; assembly: GCF_029784015.1. Lineage (NCBI taxonomy): Eukaryota > Viridiplantae > Streptophyta > Magnoliopsida > Solanales > Solanaceae > Lycium > Lycium ferocissimum. The sequence continues at coordinate 20,817,903 of NC_081353.1, read as the reverse complement.
GTCTTGTTTCCACGAATCAAGACACCGGCTAAGAGCAATGAGATTGCTATTTGGTTTTGATGATGTTTGTTTTGACTCACATTTTTGTAGGGAGGATTCTTTCTTCTGCTAAAAGTACTCCTCAAGATTACTCCAATTCATCTCCCACTGGCGAAGCTGATGATATAAAAAATAATTGTGGTGCTGAAAAACAGGCTAAGGGCGGTCAAATATCTCATTTTTTGCCCACTTCAAGACGAATTGTGCAATTTTCAAATGGGAAGGTAGGATAAATTGTACTCATTCTTTGTGAAGGTTAGACTTGAGTATGTTTAATTTTTTCTTGGTGTATTCCTTGGGAACTTTTGAGTATTAAGTTGAATGATAAGTCAACTGTACAATAAAATTTCTTTGGAGGATTTATTTCTGAATGAATACTTTACGCCATAGATAGTGTAAACTGAAGAGACCATTACCCTTTCTTTCACCACGGTTGAAACTTTTCCAGAGTATCTTCTCCGAATGGACACTTGGAATAGAGAATCTTATAATGATGACTTTTTTTTTTTTTGATAACCGTGGTGTCTGGGCTAGCTTGTGGCACCTCGACTAATTCCACGGGATACCTACCACCTCCCACCAACAATAGGTACCAGGTAACTCTGTCTACCATGGCTAGGACAGATGGGAAGAAATCACCTAGTTTTTTTGTCTCTGTTGGATTTGAACATGAGATATCATGGTTCTCAACCCACTTCATTGACCACTAGGCCACACCCATGGGTGCTCTTATAATGATGACTTTAACTTAAATATAAACCTTGCTTTTAGGCTGGTTGAATCAGATAATCTTTTCCAATAATTAAAGCAAGCTAGATGGTTTGGAGTTCAACTTCTTACAAAATTCAACTTCTTAAACACTTCTTGAAGTCTATCACATTTACTTCCCATATTACCTGTAAATCCTCACAAAAACTGTTGAGGACGGGTCCTTTAGTTTTTATTACATCCCACTAGCAACAACAGCTATACCTCAAACACATGCTAGTTGAGGTCAGTTATATGACCTTAGAATTCATTTTGCTCTGCTTTGACCCATTTCACCATCAAGATAAATTATTTTTTCCAACAGTTTTTTTTCAACTTCTTACAAAATTCAACTTCTTAAACACTTCTTGAAGTCTATCACATTTACTTCCCATATTACCTGTAAATCCTCACGAGAAAGTAAAGATAAACTGTTGAGGAAGGGTCCTTTAGTTTTTATTACATCCCATTAGCAACAACAGCTATACCTCAAACACATGCTAGTTGAGGTCAGTTATATGACCTTAGAATTCATTTTGCTCTGCTTTGACCCATTTCACCATCAAGATAAATTATTTTTTCTAACAGTTTTTTTTTTTTTTTCAACTTCTTACAAAATTCAAATTTCGCAAGCACACTAGTGTATACCTGGTTATCTGGTAGAATAAAGTCAGGTATAAGCAGCTAGTAGGAGATTATGATGATTTACTCTGCATGACTAAAGAATATTGAACTACGCTGGTTAACTTAATAAAAAAGTTAAAAACTATGATGCTCTACGATAAACCTGATTCATGTTTTGTTGGGAGAATGCAATTTCTTATGGGTCGAATGTCGCTTTAGTTAAAGTAAATACATCCTTCTGAAGTTGAAACAATGACAGAAGATGATACAACTTTTACTTCATACAGAACCATGATCATGATGGTTGTCAAAGCAAACTAAATTGTTCACCTTTATTCTGATTATTTCTGTGTAACTTTTACTTTTACTGGAGAGCCAAAAGTAAAATTTGTGTACTATTTCAATTGTAGGGGCCTGCGCCTAATTCTCGAGTGGTGTATATTGATGGTGCATTTGACCTTTTCCATGCTGGACATGTTGAGGTAAATCTAGGATCTTTTGTAAAGTTTCATTTATTTTGTCATTTCATGGCAATAGTTTTCAGGTCATCTTGCATCAAATATAACTTTACCCGTAAGTTACCTTTTCCCCTTCTCAGATTCTAAGAAGTGCTAGGCAGCTTGGAGATTTTCTTTTAGTTGGTATTTATCCAGACCAGACTGTTAGGTACATGATACTATTGTTTTGATCTGTGTTCTTAGACCGCACATCTATTAGGCTTGCTTTCTAATATAATCATTATTTGTCTTCTAAACTTCTGGATTATGTAGTAAGACTATTTAATGAAAATCACTTTTAATTTCTTGTAGTGAACTTCGTGGACATCAGTATCCGCTGATGAATTTGTATGAGCGCAGTCTTGGTGTACTTGCATGCCGTTATGTTGATGAGGTCATCATTGGTGCCCCTTGGGAAGTAACTCAGGATATGGTATGCTTACTTTCAGCTATATCTGCATGTGTTCCTCTATTTTGCTCTAGGTATTCTTATAGATGTGGGATTGTTTATCCAGAAAAGAGCACCATAACTTTTTTTTAGAGGTGTTCCAGGTGTCTTTATTTGTTAATATGATAAAGGAGGAAAAGAAGCATTTGTTTTTGTATGGCCCAGACACCACGGTTATCCCAAAAAAAAAAAAAAAAATACAGAAGAAGAAAAGAAAAGAAGAAAAGAAGCATTTGTTTTTATTTGGAAATGTGTCCTTGAGCCCTTGCTCTCAAAAGTTCTGTTTCCTTTGGGACAAAAGTTCATTGGGAAAGTAAAGCAGCTTTCGCCAGAAGGGTATGAACTGTAATATCATTGGGGCTTTATCCCAAATGTTAGGAAAAGAAAAAGCCTGTGTCTATAATAGATGGATCAATTGGATCTGTGCTAGTATCTGATAGAGCCCTAGTTTGTTGTGTACTTATGTGTCTAGTGTCATATCAAATCGCTGGACCATAGAATGAGTTCAGACTAATAATTTCTCTTTAACTGATGATTATATTGTTAATTTCACCAAGATCTTGAACTGGTTGGATGCTTGATCTAGTACCATTCCACAGCTAACATGGTGCATTGGCATGACACGTTTCAAATTTTGCTATGATTGGAACTGTGATGCTCTGTCGGTTATAGTTCATCAAAGTGTTGTACATGACACTTCTGAAACAATGCTGCATAATGCAAAAAGATAAAATAAAAACAGATTTAAATGTGTTTGTCACTTCTTGCACATGGTTTTGTTTTAACGGGTTACTTGGGTGTTTTCTCTAATGTTGTTTCTAATTGGTCGCTGATTCGTTCTCTCTCCTTTTGTTTGGCATGGGTTAGATAACAACTTTCAACATTTCTGTGGTTGTACACGGAAGAGTTTCTGAGAGCAACTCTTCATTGGAAGTAAGTCTATCCACTACTTGGTTGTTCTGTGCTACAATTTTATGTTTTCCACTAATCACAAGAAAGAAAGATGGTTTGGTGTTTTCCAAACTGATGAACAGAATATAATAAGGAGAAGCATGTTATAAATGACATATTTTCTCTGATACAGGGGAGCCAGGATCCATATGCAGTTCCTAAAAGCATGGGAATCTTCCAAGTAATTGAGAGCCCAAAAGATATTACAACTTCTTCAGTTGCTCAAAGAATCATCGCTAACCATGAGATTTATGTGGTATGTTGCGTTAAACATTGTCTAGCTTCTTAGTTGTTCCTGGTTTTCTACAGCTATTTAGCTTTTTTTTTTTTTGACAAGGTAGCATACTGTATATTAAAATGATCACAGCTGTTTAGCTTTCTGATCAGAAAATTACAATTTTGGATTTTGAGACTTGGTGCTTCTGTTTGTATTCTCACACGTACACTAAACACATAGACAATCATGAGCTATATTCGGTGCGTCAGTAATGACTCTACAAGTTCTCATCTCTGACTAGATTTCTCTACAGCTGTTAAGCTTTCTGATTTAAAGTGGCATAATTTAGATTTTGAGTCACTAAGCTTGTGTGCACCCCCAAAGAGAAAGGGGTGGGGGGGTGGAACTTGGAAAAAGGTGTTGCCATCGTAATAACATAGGTTTACAGGAATTGCTTTTAGTCCTTCCTCTTTGAGTTGAAGCGTATGAAATCTTACCAATATACCACTACCTCTGGAAGCACCTCACTTTTGGCTAAACTGACGCCCCCAAAAAAATGTAAAAATCCACATGAAGTAGATAACGTCCATAGATAAAGTTATGCATTTAGGTCGCCTTTTTCTTAGTGACCTGGTTCTTGTAGTGCTGAATGTTTATCAACTATGATTGTTGATAATATTGGAGGTCAGAAATACTATTAGTTGTTTTCAAGCTCTTCAGATGTATATAAATCAAAATTGATTGATCGATCCAACTTGTACAAAAGTATAACTGATCACGTTATATACCCCGTCTTCAATTTAGCATCTTTAAGATCTTTAAGCGACTTCCATGAATGATGGCTTGTTGACTTGATGCAGAAAAGGAATACCAAGAAAGCAGCAAGCGAGAAAAAATTCTATGCGGAAAGGAAGTATGTTTCTGGCGATTAAGTTTTACTTCATGTTTTGGCCCTCGTGTAGCTGACTTGTAGGCGAAGCTGCTCCCTTTCCGAGGTAGTTCTTCCTGTACTTTTTGTATTTGAAAGATATATGAACAGAGAAAGGGACAAGAGATATAAGAAAATACCCTAGATAGAAGAGCTAGAATTTTTTGGTTCTATTTTTCATTTATTTTTGGCTGTAATCTTCCTCTTCGGCGTGTTGCTGAATATGGTAAAGCTAATTTCCTAATCTCGGGAATCACAAAATGATTGTTGTAATAGTTAAGAAACTACTGTTCTATAGTAAATTTAAGTTTCCATTTTTAAATTACAAGCAGTTTGACTGCCTCTGTACATAAACTAGGTGTTGATTCTGTTATTTTTATCATGAAATTTTGATGATTATAACTTTATAAAGGGATTCCTTTTGGGATGTGATTGGATACTAAATGACTTTGCTTATGCATTCTGTTAAATTTATAGAATTTGCACCAATGGATCAGTTTGTTTTTGTCTCAGTGTCACACGAGTAATGATCAATTATTGTTGATATATATATATATATATGATAAAACTGAATGTCCATCCTATCTTCCTTGGTTTTAACATAATTAGTACTCCCTTCGGATCAAAAAGAGTGTTTTAGCCATTTGCACACTTTTTAAGAAAATATTAACTCCTAGACAAAAATAGATTATTTGACTTAAATGTCCTTATTAAATAGGTATTGAGATTTAGTTACTTAACACTTAATAAGGGTAAATTTGAAAAAGTAAGGTTAATTGTTTCTTGATTTGGTAAGTGGACAATCTTTTTTAACCAAAAAATAAAGGATGAGTGGAAGCTTTTTTTTATCTGGAGGGAGTAGTATTACTAATACTCTTCTTTCTCTTTCCTTTTAATGAATTTAGTATTTATAAAAATTCTGGCAAGGTTTGCTTGTGTTTCTTGGTGATTCATTATCCATAAAATGAATTTAATGACACTAATCTTGATTCCCAGTTTTATGTAACACTGTTTTCTGCATTAAGGCTTCATCTATTTTCATTAAGATTAAGATGTACTGTGTATCTAAAAACACAGACAATTTGTTTTCAACATTTGAATATATATAGCAGTTGGATGTGAATAATTCTTTATGGAGTGTTGGTTATAACTAGTAATACCAAAAATAGAAGACAAACAACAGTAACGTCAAATTTGGATGTGACATCAACATGAGTGAAATTCATGTACCATTTTTTCTTCTCATATAAGGACTTTGATTATGAAAGAGTGAATCAAGTGTTCAGTTTCCCTTCTTAAAAATCAAATGGATTTTAGAAATCAAAAGAATTGAATACATTTTTGATGTTATTGACCAAAATGATTTGTATCCCCCCTCAAAATACCAATCGTTGGTGCATTTCTTCAATAAAGATCAATGCAGTTGATCTGTGTAATAACTAGGAGTAATAAGCTTACCCTCGAACTGTATCCTCCTCAAAATACCAATTGTTGGTGCATTACACTACTCCAAAGAGCGTTTTAACGCCAATTTTTTCTATTTATTTTTTCCCTTTCTTTTCTTCTACTCTCTTGCCAATTATAAGGTCCTTTCTTCTCCGGCAACCACCAATGACGCCAACCAGCAGCTCCATCCCCTTACCTTCATCCTCCCTCTCTCGTCGACCAGAAAAAAAAAAAAAAAAAACATTTCAAATCTATTTAACTAACTAAAATCTTGATCGGAGCTTATAATATGAAGAATAAAAGCATTTCAAAGGGGTCTTATAATAATATTAAGAATAAAAGAAGCAAAATGGAAGCCATTAGAGACGTCTTTGAAAGCATAAACAGGTTAAAAACATTTCAAATTGAGTCGTTGGTCGGAGCTTTTTTGGGCAGATCTGAGTCGCCATCTCCGGCGGAGCAAAAGATGAAAATCTTATCCTATTTTTTTATCCTTTGAATCTTCACTCAATCAAAATTATTTCCTTCAATAAATCCAATCTTCTCCTACAAACCCCAAATCAAACCCCCAAATCACCAATTTCAAAGAAAACCCCAAGTACCCAAATGGAAAAACCACATGAAATTCACATCGTTTCCTTATCATTCACTTATTTCCCAGAAGATGTTTTCATTCCTCACTCCATGAGATAACTTTATTTCCGCCTGCACTTCGAACGCTTCGTCAGAGAAGAAAAAAGACGAGGGAGAGGGGGGTTGGAGGCGGCGGCCTGTTTTGGAAGAAAGAACTACAGTGTTTATGTGTTTTTTTTTCTTATTCGTTTAAGTTAAAATCCACATGTGATCATTTTATTTGTTATTTTAACGTGTGAGTTACACGCACCTTTGTTATTGGGCCGCATATTAACTTTGTGTCCAAGTGCCATAATAAACCTTTTTTTAGAGGGTTCAGACGGTAGAAATCTCAATTATGAGGTCAATGAATTTCATAATCTATCGATGACTTATGCCTAACTAATAACCCTAACTTCACTTGGATTATTCATACAATAAATATGTAAATAGAAAACAAAACAAAAAAAAAAGTGACAACTTTGCTAGGAACCAGTGAATTTGCAGCAAATTAATGTTAAAAATATGCCAATCGAAATATAACTGCAGCGTTTTCTGTAAAAGGCGTTTTGTTTGATTCCCGAAGGATTCTGCATTGAGATCTTATGAGAAGAAGATTTGGCTGCGTTGGCAATTTGGAGAGAGGGGCCTGATTCGAAGTTTCTTTGCATAAAAAAGGAGCAAAGGTGCAAACATACCCTTAATTTTGTGATTTATAGCAGATATATCTCCATTTAAAAAGTGGTGTGTGTATATATATATATATCCTTACCGTTACAAAATTGTACAAATATATCTCTACCCTTACACAAATAGTGCAAATATACCCCTTTCGCTAATCGATTTTTAAAAAAAAATTATTTAGCTTATTTTTTAATTAAAAAAATATCAAGTGCCTTTAAAAAAAAAAAAAAGTCTATCCATTTTTTTTTTTTGAGTAGCCATATTTTTCTAAATCCACATGGTAATTTTTTTTTGGTGGGTCGGGTCTAGTTCATTTAAAAAAATATTTTCGTGGCTTTAAAAAAAATAAGTCTACCCATTTTCTTTAAATGAACCAGACCCAACTTCATGATAAAAAAATTATCATGTGGCTTTAGAAAAATATATCTACTAAAAAAAAAATGGGTAGACTTTTTTGTAAGCCACGAGGTATTTTTTTAATTAAAAATAAATTAAATGATTTTAAAAAAAATCCGTTAGCAAAAAGGGTATATTTTCACCATTTTGTAACATTAGGGGCGTATTTACACCACTTTTATAACGAGGGGTATATTTGTATCCTAAAAAAAATGTAGTGTGACTTTTTTGAAAAATAAAAAAGGGCATCTGAATGGCTTAAAGACTTTATCATAGTTTTGATTCTTCAGATCTATTCAAATCTATTAGAAGATTTTTCAAAAAGAAAAAAAAAAGAAGACATTTAACGTGTTGAAATCTAAATAATTCAGGTTTGGAGCCTCATTAAGTGCAAGCAAATAGGGCATCGAGCCAAGCTGAACCTAATCGAATTGAGCTCAACCTAGCTTTGTTAAAATATAACAGATCTCGAGCCTAATTAAACCCGAGTTAACTCTTTAATGATTAGTTACGTGTAGTGCTATTCTATTAGAAAATAAATGGGTCGATGAAGGGGTGGAGAAAAGGTAGAGGTAGGCCGAAGAAGTATTGGAGGTGAGGTGATCAGGTGTTACACCTTGAAAATTTCACGTCGTTTGAGTTGTAAGTAAACTAACGTAAGCCGCAGAGGTCATAGAACCCTTATAAGGTTAAGGAGGACTTATAATAAGTGCTAAACAAAGGTCTAAAGGTTTCGAGATCAAGCGGATTGAAGAAATTAAGTTTGTCAAAAATTTCGAAAAACTTGGCAGAATTTTGGACAGAATTTTTGGTCCAACTTGAGAGAGGCATATCTCCTAGAATATGAGGAGTTATAGAATCCATAACCCATGTAAATTCAAGTTCAGAGAGTCTTCTTTCCAATGCAACTGAAAAATCGCAATTCTGAAGTATGGGATGAAAGTACTTTGAAGTACGGCCCGCACTTTGCCCCAAAGTTTTAGTCGGTGGACTTGGCCTATAAATTGATTTCCATGACCTTGGCTCATCATTTTTCACCAAAAACAGATCCTAATATACCCCCTAAGCTCTCCAATCACTTGTAATCATCTCTAATCATCTTAAACCTTTCCAAGAGAGGATCAAACACTAAACCCTTAACTAATTCCTAGAAAGTGATTGTCCTTGGCTCTACTTGGAGTTGTGGAGAGCTTGGTCTTGAAACAAGTTGTGTGAGTTGAAAATCTTCAACTACAAGTTATGTTCTTCATCTTATCTCTTATGTTGAGTTGATTTGAAGGTTTAGCAAGTTTTAAAAAGTGAAAATAGTTATGGAGGAAAGTCATAAAGTGTTGTGTTGTAATTGTTGAGTTCATGGAGTGTTTGAGCATGTTGTGATTGTATTGTTGAGCTAATTTCTATGCATATGGATAGTATTTAATGTTGTTGGTGTGTTGATGAGATTATACTCCTTGATTGGGAAGAAAGGAAGTGTATATTGTTATTGTATATTGGTATACTTTAGGCTATTTAGTGTATGTTTGTTGTATGAGTTGTGAAAGGAGTATTTAAGGAATTTTGTAAGCTTGTTGCTGTTATTATGGGTTGTTGTATATATTGAGGTGATTGGAGAGTAAAGGGAAATGCTGCCCATTTTACTTTAGAATCAAGTTGTCAAAGATATACGTGATATACTAGCGCCATCTAAGCTTATATATGTATTCCTTGTTATAGGATTGACGTGCTAGTTGTAAGTAGCTCGATTGTTGGATTGCTTGGATGACTTGAGGTATGTTAAGGCTGTCCTTTTCTTTCTTATGTCATGATCTTATTGATACAAATCCACACAAATGTTATCCACAATGTCCCTATTCCAAGAAATACTAAAAGCTCATGGTTCTTAATGTTCTTATGATATTGTTGACTTTTGTCTCATGATTATTGATTTTATTCATTGATGTTGATCTTATCTTATGATTATTGTTCCTTCAAGGTGAGATATGATGATGATGATGATGATGATAGTTCCATAAAGATAATCGGAGGTTTACCGACCTTACGTCGCTTCGATAGATTTATAGCTTTTATTTGGGCTTTTTTGCATGCTTTATATGTATGTATGTATTTTCTCACACCGAGCCAGGCTATAGTCGGCTGTGTACGTCACCTATTGTACACACCCTTTGCAGTTGGGTACGGACAACACCGAGCCTATCATGACTGGGTACGGATAACACCGAGCCTATCATGGACGGGTACTGTTACACCTCTCGTTTTCGTCGCAAGGAAATTCTTGGCCTATGGGTGGTTTATGCCCTTAGTATGGAGATCTGTACCCGAGTTTTTAAGATATTAAGTGCCTTATCCCGTGTGAACTAAAGTATAAGTACATGTTTCTTACGATATGATAGGATTATAAGCTAAACGAATCGAATTGACGCAGGCTGGAGCAGCCCAGGAGAGTCTGCAGAAACCAGTCACCATCGACGGGCCATCGACACGTCGACGAGCCACCGTGTGGTGCACGGCCCACTGCCGCCTCGAAGTTTCGGTGGCGGGTCGGCCGGAACACAGACGAGCCGTCGACACATCGACGAGCCTTCGACCCACCGTCGACCCGCACCACTAGAACTTTCTAGTTCCCTTTATATATATTTGACCTCCACGTTTTATTTTCATTATTTTCCACTTCCAAAATCAGAGAAGTTCCTAGAATATTCCCTTCTATATTTTCCATCAAATTAGAGGAGTTTTTGTAAGATCCGAGCCCGTAAAACCCGAGCTTGTGAAGAAACGGTTGCTCTTAGGGTTTTAGTGGAGTTGTTAAGCTTTGATATTGGAGTTGAAGTTTGATTCTTGGTATCCTAATTCCGTCAAGGTATGTACATGATTCTTATTTTTGTGTTTGAGTTATTATTAAGAATTTTAGCGGTTTTAAGTAAAGAGAATTATGAATATGGAAGTTATAAGTTGAATAAGGTAGAGTTAGACTTAAGGGCTATTTTGAGAGATGATTGGAGTAGAATTGATTGTGTTTTGATATGTAAGTATTGATGTGGTTATTGCTAGTATTGTTGTTGATAGTTAGGTTAAATTGGAGATGGAGAGGTTATTGAGTTATGAAGGAAATGTTGCCCGAACTTCGTTAAGTTCCTTTTTCACTTGATTGAATGGTAAATGTTATAAAAGGGCTAATTGTGACCTATGTTATCTTGGTTGTAGACTTGCGATCTCAAGAAGTAGATGTTGGACGATTAAATACGCTTCAAGGTATGTCAAGGCTGTCCCTTTTGTTCTTTTTTATCCGCACGAATGAGTGAGCAAGCGAGTTCCAAAGATTCTACTCTTAGATGGCACGAGATTCATCGTACCTTTGATTCCTTATGTTCATGTCTATGACTTCTATGAATCTTTATTATCTAGAGTAACCGGAGTATATCTTTCATGCATTATATATATATTATATATATATATATATATATATATATATATATATATATATATATATATATATATATATATCCATAGCTATTTTCTTACACCGTGCCTACATGGCCGGGCAGCACCACTACGGTGGGCGGCATATGGATAATGACACTAACACCGTGCCTACATGGCCAGGCAGCACCACTACGGTGGGCGACATATGGATGATGACAACACTACTAGTGGGCGGCATGAGATGATTATCGCCCCGGACGTGGGATTATATGAGATATGGATCGGGCCGTACGTTCCTCGGCACTATTATATGAGATATGGATTGGGCCGTACGTTCCTCGGCACTATTATATGATATATGGATCGGGCTGTACGTTCCACAGCACTATCAGTTATATTATTTTTACAGAGTGCATGTATATCATTCACTGCAGAGATATTTTCGGTTATTTAAATGCATTAAAATAGACAGTTGTTATGAGTTTCAGATTCCCTTCATGATTCTTATCTATATATGTTACTCTTATGCCTTGTATACTCAGTACATTGTCCGTACTGACTCCCCTATTGCTCGGGGGGCTGCGTTTATGCCCGCAGGTACAGATAGATAAACAGGCGGTCCAGTTTAGTAGGACTCCCATCTAGCGGTGATTAGTGCGCTCCACTTGGTTCGGAGCAGCAGTTCATTTTGGTATGCTACTTTTGAGATATAGACATGCATATGGATATGACGGGGCCCTGTCCCGTCTTTTCTACAACTTTTATTCCATTAGAGGTCTGTAGACAGTTATGAGTAGATGAATTGTGATGTAGCCTTGTCGGCTCCCATTCTTTTGTGTACAGTCTATGTGACAACCTAGTTAGCTTGCATTGTTAACTTTAGTATATGTATGCATGATGCACAGTTCCTGATATTATTCTTTTATGAGTCAGTTCATCCAGATTGAGTTGCTTGTGGGACCTTATTATGTAGTGTTATCCAAGTATGAGTATAGAGGTGTTTGGTCACTAGAGATCATGCACTCGTCGAGGCTCATCGGTTTTGGTCGTGACAGGTACGGATAACACCGAGCCTATATGGCCAGGTACGGTATTATATATATGTATGTATGAAAATATTTTTTTTAAAGCTAAACATGCATGACTTCCGCCTTAAGAGGCATTCAGATGTACAGGTTATCTCTCTTATCTCTTGTTACTTTCATATCCTTATTATGTGGTTACTCATGCCTGACATACTCAGTACATTATTCGTACTAATGTCCTTTTGTTGTGGACGTTGCGTTCATGCCCGCAGGTAGACAAGAGGACGGAACAATCCCTTAGGCTGCTTTCTCAGCGTTGTACAGGAGCACTCCTCTTGTTTCGGATCTGCAGATTAGTTGGTATATGGCGGGGTCCTGTCCCGTCATTATCATGTTATATACTCCATGTAAAGGCTCATAGACGGATGTGTATAGTTAGATGTCTTTTGACCTCCTCGGTTTATATTTTGTTATATCCTTTGACAGCCTTGTCGGCTTAAATATGGCACACTTGATGATGTACGTTTATATATGTATCTCTTAGGGGCATGTGTCCCTCCAAGCTTATGATATTTATGAGTTACCTATATAGCCCACTCAAATATGACTATGAGATGTACGTTTCAAGATGCTCGGTAGGTTAACTCCGGGTGCCCGTCATGACCCTCTGATTGGGTCATGGCATCAGGCAGCACATGGCAAGTCTTCAACTTGCCGAGGACCTGACCCTAGATACGAGGGTGTGGAGATCGAAGATTAGGATAGAAGGCTAGTTGTATGACTTGTATTATTTTCCTTGATGATGTATGTTTATATATGTATCTCTTAGGGGCATGTGTCCCTCCAAGCTTATGATATTTATGAGTTACCTATATAGCCCACTCAAATATGACTATGAGATTTACGTTTCAAGGTGCTCGGTAGGTTAACTACGGGTGCCCGTCATGACCCTCTGATTGGGTCATGACATCAGGCAGGACATGGCAAGTCTTCAACTCACCGAGGACATGACCCTAGATACGAGGGTGTGGAGACCGAAGATTAGGATAGAAGGCTAGTTGTATGACTAGTATTATTTTCCTTCCATAGGATCAATATTATTTTCATCATATTTTACTTTAATATTCTCGTATTTCTTATTCCTAGTTTGCTATTACTACTTGTTGTTGCTTCTACTCTAGTTTTTGTCTTGCTTACCGACATTGTTCTTGCTTGTGTTTACATATTCTTGTCTTTACCTTTACTTGGCCGGGGTCTATCGGAAACCACCTCTTTACCTACCAAACTAAAGGTAATGTCTGCGTACACTCTACCCTCCCCAGACCTCACTTGGGGGATTACACTGAGTATGTTGTTGGGTCGATTAAAAAAATGTAAGCATTATTAATTTAAATTGGTAATTGCATTCAAGTACATATGATTGAAATATATACATTGTTAGTTTAAGGAGAATTTGACGGACAGCTAGATCTAGCTAATGGCATAAAATAACCCAATATTTTATTATTGGCACCTGTAACCTGAGGCCGAATCCCCTAAAGTGTATTTAGCTCCACTATACCTCAATACACTGCTTGATTGAAGCCACCCATACTCAAAATTAACAGCTTTGTTTAATCCGACGAGTCATTAGCCATCCGAATGGGACTGGATTTTTTTAATTCTGGGTTGGGTCTTTCATCTAAAAGCTTCATGTGTCACGTCCGTCAAATTAAGGATAATTTTAGAACTTTGGCAAACTGCCGAGGTAAATTGGGCCAAAAAGTATAACGAGGGAAAATTTAAGCAATAAAAATTAGTAGAGGGATATTTTTGGCCTTTTCCATTTTTTGTAATGAAGAAGCTATATCTAAACTTTTAAGAGTGACGAAAAAGCACACAACTTTAGGAAATATTAGAGCTATTAGCGCTTCAAGTAAAAAGAATATGAATGATTTTGAATCCAAAATTAAAGCTAATGGACTGGTTTGGGCTTTTTCTCAAGTTTTAAATTAATATAAGAACCAACGTAATATATTTTATTCACACAAGCATATCAATTACTCCCTCAGAATAAAAAAGAGTGTTTATTTAGCCTTTTTTTTTGTTGGGTCAAAAAGAGTATCTATTTATCAAATTAAGAAAGAATTTACTTTATTTTTTCATATTTGTTCTTATTAGTGTTATGTGATCAAATCTCGATGCTTATTTAATTAGCGGCAGTTTAGTCAAATTACCTTTTTTTGTATAGGAGTTAGTATGTTCTTAAGGCGTGTGTATAAGATAATTTTAGGCAAATAATTCTCATATTAAGCATTAATTGATAAATCGATAAGAATAATGAGTCGAATATTACAGATGAAACAACACTCATAGTGTAATGAAGTAATTACATTAACAGTACATATATCTTGAAATTGGGTAGATATCGCCTGCCAAGAAGGGAAAATTATCATGACTTATTAATTAAATGAAGAAGTCATCTCCTAATCTTTTCTTAGTGCTTCAATTCTAGCTGATAACTAGGCATTTAGTCAAATTTCTTCATTCTCCACTATATTTATCTCTACTGGAATATAATATCTTATCCGGTAATCCATATTGTTTTACGCCTACTCCCATTATCGATTGAAATAGAATATTATAAAGATTATCCGTAATTTTACTCTAAATCAATTAATTATGGATTAATTAACTTGATATTTTTGTAAGAAATTTGTGATTAAAAATATTTAATAAGTATTATACCATGTTTTTCATCCCTTTGTTCCGCAAATCAATGTACCTTTTATTTGGTAAGAAAATTATTTATCGAGAAAACATTACTGACCATAGTCGTAAAGTTGATTTTCCAGTTAAAATGCCTTCCTTAGAAGTTTGTGTTAAGTTGAATAATTTTATTGTCACAACAAATTCAAAAGTGACTTTGTTGCATTATTTTCATAATTTGGATGATCATTTAGGGGTTGTTGTGTGTAGAAAATGGGTTTTAATGGAGAAGAAAATGGGTTGAATGATTAGAGTTATCTTTGTGTGTTATAAACAAAGTTTAGTTATGAAGGAATTTATATATTATTTTATGGAGGGTTTAGTTATTTATGTATTAATTATTCTATCTGCTATCTTGCATAAAATAATACTCCACATAGATTAAAAAAAAAAAAAAAAAGTCGAGTGTGCAACACTCTCCATTGTGCTGACGTGGCAGACGACGTCATAACTTATACATGTATTAATTATGCGAGTTTGTAAATTGGACACCAAACATCGTATTAGAAGTGTTGAATTTTGTACATTAAAAAATAATGCTACAAACATGGTATACTTGTGCGCGACTCAATACATAAATAGCTTAGCTCCTAACCCGCTACCAAACAACCCCTAAGTAATTAATTCGAAACGTACGAGAATTCATCCATTAAGTCAAGTCATCCACCCGCACTAATACTGAACTTAAAGTCAAGCTGATTAATCATCTAGGTAGAAAATCTCGAGTAAAATTTTCACTAGTGAGCATGATCACACCCTATATATAAGAGTAAATATGCTTAGATTCAAATATCATCTATAAGAAATTACCCAATATTCCATAGAGAAAAAAGTAAGAACCAAAAGGATGAAATTTTCTTCAGTTCTTGTCTTTGTGATTTTGGCCTTGGTCCTAACTACAACTTATGCTGAACAATGTGGCAAACAAAACCATAAACGTAAGTGTCCCAACAAGTTGTGTTGTAGCAAGTTTGGATGGTGTGGCACTAGTTGTGACTATTGTGGATCTGGCTGCCAGAGCAACTGTCACAAAGGTTGTGCCACCGCCATGTTCGCCAATGAAACCTTCAACAATAATGGCGAACACTTGGATGGTAACTTTAACTGATCGACGAACACTGTCAGATTACGACCATATTATTAAAAGCTTGTAGTATGATACGCTAGACGTTGCGTCCTACGTTTACTTGTGATATGGTGTAAGTTATGATAAGAATAAACTAGTGGTTACGTTGTGCATGTAAAAGTACGTAGCATGAATAAAAGTGAGGCATACGCTATGTGAGCTTCACTGGTTGACTGTATTGTGTAAGAGTGGCCTAGCTACTAATTAACGATAATTAATATTAATATTGTTAAATAATTGTGTGGAGTAGATAAACCATAGTTTAGTTTTGATGTTATGTACGTTAGTGCATGTGTTTTTAGATTTCTTCACCTTTTTTTCTTTTTTGTTTTCGTAGTTTCATGTCACATAAATAAAGTTGAAGAGTAGAGGCGGTGGACCCACGTTGAGTGAAGCGGTGTCACACACTCACACTGCCGCATAGTAAGGAATTTTTACTAAGCATATATATTAGTACCATCCATAAAATAATATATAATAAAGGAATTGATACCACTTAATGACAAGCGTCTCTTGGTGCATTAAGTACCTGATTTTTCTCTTAGAAATCGGAGGTTTGAACCTCAAATTATTTAAACATATATTTGGCAATATAACCTCTCTATTGCTTAAAATTGTGGTTTAGTATTTACCTAGACTAGAGCTCTCCTAGCTTAAAACTCAACTATGATAGGTCAAAGCTATCTCATACCTGTTAATGTGATGATTAATATTTTTTTTCTTACAAAAAATTCTGGTACGCTACTCTGAAGAACGAATTAACTAAGTCTAATAGTAGTTGGAGGTTCGAACCTCGGACTAAACATTTTTTTGTTTTTAACAAAAATAACATATATTGTTTAAAACCGTGATAGTATTGAACCCTAGACCTTCATAGCTCACGACTCAATTAAACCAACGGGTCAAGGCTATCTCTTATTTATAAATGTGATAATTAATACTATTTTTCTCTTACGAAAAATTCTGGTAAACTACTCTGAAGACCAAGAACATATTAAATCCTGATAGTAGTTGAAGGTTCGAGTCTCAAACTAAAGCCGTTGAATTTGAGGTTGCTGATTGTACAAAGAAAAGGTATCCTGATGGCACATTATACAGTTGAGGCACTATCCTTCACATCCAAGTAAAATAAAACTATTTTGGGTATAGCCCAGCACGAGTGAAGTGGGAGATATTGAATTTTTGTCCGGAATGTGGGTCGCTCCATGTGGGATGACCAGATTCGTTTAGGAGAGATAAGATTAAGAGGTTAAAGAGTACAAAGAATTTACCTCACACTTTTTAACTTCTATTGTTATTAACGTGGAAAGTGTGGGAGATCATTTTTTCTCAAAATAACCACTTCTTCTTCTCTTCTTAGACAGTAACGATAATCAGGGCCGACTTTAGGGTGAAGCGGCTAAGAGGTGCTTTGAGCCACCAGATTTGGGGGGCCTAGTTTTTTTAACCAATAATAGGCTAAAAATTCATTTTGGGGTTGGGGGGTGGGGGGGGGGGGTGGGGGGTGGGGATGGGCGTGGGGGATGGATGAGTGTTTTATGTCAAAGAAAATATAAATTTTAGACATGTGACTAGGGGTGTTCATGGTTTGGTTAAAAGCCGATCCAATCTGAAAATTAAACAAACCGCTACTTTCTTGGGTTGGTTTTAAATTTTTAAAACCAACAATTGTATCGACCCGTTAGGTTGCTTTGGTTACTTTGATTATTTTACCCCTAATGACCCTATCCCTGGATTTCTTAGAGTATATTTGACTTGTGGGGATGGGTGACACGACTCCCGAGGTATTTAGATGAGATTTGGGTGAGAAAACGGGATTTTTGGAAGTTCATAAGTGTTTGGTTGACCAAAGTCAACATCTGGGGTAAATGAGTCTTCCTGGAAATTTCATCGATTCTATTAGATCCAGAATGCCGATTATGACTTGGTTGAGTAGTTGGTTCGGTTCCCGAGGGACTCGGAGGTATTTTGATCTATTGGTTGGAAATCTAACTTTATGAGATTTGGAGTTGATCTCGGTCAACACCAGGTCAAGATGACCTCTTTTGAAAATTTTGAGTACGCGAGTGAATTCGCAGCGTATTTTAGAACTGGTTTGCATATTTGGTTCATGTCGGGGAGGTCTCGGATGAGTTTCGGGTGTTGGATCGATATTTGGAAGTTGCATGTTTTGCTGGTTCTAGTGTTTCCACACCTGCGTGCGTGTGGCCACACCTGTGCAAGGTGGGCCGCAGGTGCAAGAAATGACTAAGTGGAATTGGGCCGCTTCTGCGTGAATGGGTCCACAGAATAGAGCCGCACCTGCGGATCTTAGGGTCGCATCTGCATGTTTTTGGGCCGGTAACTGGACCTTGCACCTGCGAAGTTTGGGCCGCCAAGTGGGCCCGCAGGTGCAAGAAATGTTGCGCAACAAAAACCTATTAAATTTTCCATTTCGAGATTATACTTTTCATTCACATATTTGGAGCTTTGAGACTCGGTTTAAGGAGATCTTTGAGGGATTTAGGGACAAAATGGGTTTTCTGAAACAAACTCAATGAATCTATAGAAGTTGTTAGAAATAAAGCTCGACTGGTAGCCCAGGGCTACTCTGTATTGATTATGATGAGACATTTGCTCTAGTAGGCAGGTTAGAATCCATTCGCATCCTGTTAGCATATGCATCCTAAAAACAATTTAAGTTATTTCAGATGGATGTAAAAAGTGTTTCTTAAACAGCTTTATTAAAGAAGAAGTTTTTGCAAAACAGCCTCCAAGTTTTGAAAATTCCTCATGTCCAGATCATGTTTCAAACTAACAAAGGCTTTGTACTGTCTCAAACAGGCTCCCAAATCCTGATATGAATGACTCAACTCGTTTTTATTAGAAAATGATTTTAAACGAGTAAAAATTGACACCACCTTGTTCATTTAGAAATCATCAAATTGTTCAAATATATGTTGATGATATCAATTTTGGAAGTTCTGATCCTCTTTTATGTAAGAATTTTGCCGACCTTATGAAAGGAGAATTTGAAATGAGTATGATGGGAGATATAACATTCTTCTTAGGACTGCAAATAAGGCAGTCGATTAACTGTACATTTGTAAGCCAAACAAAGTACACAAAAGAGCTCATCAAGAAATTTGGAATAGAAAAGGCTAAAGCTTTGGGACATCTATGAGTCCCTCAATGTGCCTTGAGATAGATGTTCAAGGAAAGGATTTAGATGAGAAAACATATCGTGCAATGATAGGATCACTGCTATATCTTACTGCAAGTCAACCATATATCATGTTCAGCCTATGCAAATGCGCTAGATTCTAGTCGGCTCCTAAGGAATCATACCGCAGTAAAATAGATAATTCGATATCTCACTCAAGATTTTGGTCTATGGAATCCTCACTCTAATAATTTTGATCTTTTTGGATATTCAGATGCTGACTTTGCAGGTGATAAAATAGATAGGAAGAGCACAAGTGGTACATGTCAATTATTGGGAGAATCTCACATCTCTTGGCATATCAAGAAGCAAACATCCGTTACTTTATCAATCATTGAGGCTGAATACTTAGCATTAGGAAGTTGTGGAACACAACAACTATGGCTGATGCATCAATTGATTGATTATGAATTATCTTATGACTTTGTGCCTATTTTATGTGATAACACTAGTGCAATTAGTCTGTCTAAATACATTGTGCATCATTCTAGAGCAAGGCATATAGATATTAAGCATCATTTTAATCGTGATCATGTTGAAAATGGTGATTCTGCATTAGAATTTGTGGATTTAAAAAATCAACTAGCTGATATTTTTACAAAACCCTTGCTTGAAGAAAGATTTTGCTTCCTTAGAAGTAGTCTTAAAATTACCACTTTTTCAAAATAATTAAGGTGCTTATATATTTTTTTATTTTATTTTGTTTGTACTTGCCTTATAGTTTATATTATTTACTTGCCTTATAACACATTGAATTACTCATTAATGCTTGTGAATGTACCTTCCTGCCTCCACTCCTCAGAGTTAATTCCCTAAAAGTCATCCATATTTTGACAATTGCCTCATAATATCAATTTTATTTCATTTAGGACTAGAATATCATTCAACTATCCCCATTTTTCTCAAAAAATACTAAACATTACAAACCTTCTTCTCTCATAGTTGGCATGCCATGTCACATTAAAATTTTATTTTTTTAATAATAAATTTATGGAATAATTTCAAAGACCTCCCTCCAAGTTTGTCTTGATAACACTTAGTTCCCTTGTGGTTTAGATATTTGCACTAACCTCACTTATTTCAATTTTTGTAACCAAACTTGTTTAAATAATTAAAAATCTATATTCTAAAATTACACTTTTATAATTTAGTTATGCGAATAATGTTTCATAACAGCTCTCTCACCCTAAAAGTGTTAGGATTATTAAATTAATAGTTAGGCTAAAAATTTAAAACTATCTTATATCTAAATAAGAAATCCTAAATTATAGTGTTAATGTAGCATCACTATGAGAACTCCTAAATTCTAGTGTTACGCTAATATTTCTCTTTGTTCTTATAATAATGTTATTAATAACAATATTTAGGCTAAAAGGAGCGCATCTCTCGCTTTTAGTATTTAGAGGGTGAGATGAATAATTCATTTTTTAAATTCTTATAGTTGTATTATTGCGATAAGTTTCAACCTTCTTTTTTTTTTTTTTTTTGGTAGGAGTATAATTATATCTACGAAAAATAGTTGGAAACTATATAGACAGCGTGAGACTTTAAAAATAATTAATGAATTAGTATGAAGCCCAAGATTTTTGAATTAATTTTCATATCACAGTTATTGAATTTCATGTATTAGCGTTCAAGATTAAAATTTTCAAGCACAAAAAAATAAAAATAAAAAATCTTACCTATAAAATTAGATAGTTATGAATTAGGAAAAGCCTTACGATCAATGAGAAACTATTATTGTCAATATTTTAAACATTATAAAAAGGTTACAAAGGGTATATTAGCAACATAAATATTTTTTAATAATTGAAATTAGTTTGGTTACAAAAGAATCAAAATAAGGAAGGCTAGTGTAAAGGGAACTAAGTGTTATAAAGACAAACTTGGAGGGATGTCTTTAAAATTATTCCATAAGTTTATTATTAAGAAAATAAATTTTAATGTGACATGGCATGCCAACTAGGAGAGAAGGAGATTTTTGAAATGTTTAGTATTTTTTTAGGAAAATAGGGATAGTTGAGTGATATTCTAGTCCTAAAATAAATAAAAGTGATATTAGGAGGAAATTATCAAAACATGAATGATCTTTTAGGGAATTAACTCCCACTCCTCACCATCATTATGCCTATGCCCCATACACCCGATCCGTCACTTTAGTCGCATCTTCTCACCTCCCAAAGCAACCATCCCACTTCCACTTTTCCCACTATATTATCTCTCTCTCACCCTCTCTACCTTTTTCATCACCCTTTCACTTTTCTCTTTTCAAAAACCCTCTTCTCTTTCATCCAAAATGGTTCGAGTGAAAGGAGAAAGATCTGGATGTAGGCAAACTAGCTGACATTGCAAAGCTTGACTAGTCCTGAAGAACATGGAAACCTCTCTAATTCCTCTGATGATGAGATTATCGGAACATACTCGGACAAGAAATGAAGTGTTCCCCCTCCACCAGAAGAGAACGTTCCAAAGAAATAAAAAACAGAAGCATGTGATGGTTTTGGGCCTGAAGACATGTAACTATTCTGGGGATTTGCTGAAAAGGTGAAGTCTAACAACCTCTTCAAGAAGTGCCGTATTGCTACAAGTAGAATCGTAAATCTTGAGCAACTCAAAGAATGCCATTGCAATGTAAGCTTTCTTTTTAAAACCCAAAAATTGCCTCTTGTTTTTGCACTCTCTGAACCCGAAGTCTTTGAAGAACCCCTTCGAATGTTTTATGCCAATTTTAGGGTTTCTAAAGATAGTGGGGAACTTGAAACCTTTGTAATGGGAACAAGAATTGTGGTTAATGAATTTCTGTTTGAATTTTTTTTGCGTGAAATTCTCTGGAAAAATTGAGTTTATGCGAAGTGTGTGGCCTGAAACCTTTGAAGTCTCTCTTGAAGAAGCTAGGTTTTTTTTGCGTCTGAACTCGATTCTAACATAATTGATTTTGTTAACCGTATAGTTCTCACATTGTTGCTACAACCTTATTTCCGTGAGTTGGCTCTCTTAGCACCATTACCAACAGGGATGTCATTGTTATATATTGTCTGCTCAAGAACCACTTTGTTCAAAGAATATATGCTTGCGAGTGCTTTGGACACCTCTCCCTCTGCCAGCCTTCCTTATCGGATGATCATCTGTCACATCTTAAAGGGTCTATTCATTGATCTCATAGAATTTCAACAAATTGTAGTCACTGCCACATACGATCATCGCACCTTTGCTAGCATGGGGTTTGCATTCTTGAATAGTGAGTGGACGAAGAGGAAGCAGCTAAGGTAAAGGTTGAACCCAATGTTGAGTTAGACCAACCTCGTTCCCTAACACTAGACATTCTTCGTGAAATTGCAGAGGAAAAACAGAGTGTTGTAGCAGTAGAGACGAGTCTACAGAAGGTTCTTAAGACTCTTGAGAAGGTGCTGACCTCTTCAAAGGAAGTTGGTGTAGCGGTTCTATTTTTTTCGATTCGTATTTGCACTTGCCTCATTTAAAAAGAAAAGTGTCCCGGGGAAGTACGGTTGTCAATCATACCAGAAAAAAGGAAAAAATATACTTCTATGTAATGGTACTCTAAATAGACTTATTTTAGAGTCGCCACCTAATTTTTAAAAAATTAGAAAAAATCGAGTCGAAAAGGGTTCATTTAAAACAATTATGTCGTGATTATTTTAAAAAAAAACCTAATCTACGTAGAGTCTAGGTAAGGGTTCTGGTGATCCCCCGGGGAAGGTATTAGGCGCCCGATATTAAGGATCCGCTCAATTGCGGTTTACCTACGGGTTCTAATAAATATGTCCATACAAAGATAAATTGGTTGTGATCTAATAGTTTTGTTTCATACTTCCGCAAATAGAAATTGATCATTTATTAAAAAAATACCGCGTTTCAAGAATAAAAAATAGTAAAATTTTGCCCAAAATTGGGCATTTTAGGGTGTCGAGCTAAAACACTTAGGCTAATACCTGAAGGCTCTTAGCCTAAGTAGGACTACGTAAGTCCACCCAAAAGCGGTTTTAAAAAAATCGTTAAAGGATAGGAAAATAGGTTAAGTATATAGTTTATATAGTATTTTACATATGTAGTCCATTTTTTATTCCTACCTTTTCTAAGTTTGAGTCAAATTTTATCTTTTAGCCTAAGTCCACCAATCATAATTATTCCTACTAATTTGAATATCATTTCAAATCAATCCATATGTCATCAGCCCACAAGTTTCAGACATGTTCAAATCAGTCCTTAATTTCACGAAAATTGGCAGTTTTAGTCCTTTTAATAAATTTAGTCCCAATTCGTCTCAAAGTTTGTAACAAATTCATTTCATAGCGACTTTTAAAATACGGCAATCCATTAAAGGTTCCAATAGGCATGATAATTTGCACAAATAATAATTTGAAGCACGTAATTTAAAGGAGATAGGGTATTTGGGCCGACCAAGCTCAAAAGAGAAGATGTTTATGCACTTGTGTTCATTAGATCCAACATATGCTCCATTTTGCTCCAAATTGGGTTGACTCGATCTAAATGCGTTGGTGAACCCCGTTGGGGCCCACCAACGGGTTTGAATGGGCAAAGATACAAACGGATATGCATAATATTAGTATACTACTCAACATAGCTAAGAACTAAATAAATTACAAAGCCAAAAATTAATTACATCGACTTGGGCCAAGCCCATATTAATAACCAAAAGCTATAAATAATATCATAAAAGAAAAGCCCAAGGCAGAGCCCAAAAACTGAGTGCAGAAACACGTAAGGTGGTCTAAAGGACCCAAAGAGATGCAACGTAGAATTAGAGGCCCAAACTACAACTTTCCCAGATTTCCAACTAAGTGTAAGAACCATGCTACACACAAGATATACCTTAAATATCCACACCTAGGAGAGCAAAACATTGCTGCATATCCTCCATATACTTGATATACACTTCTGTTACATTACCAAATTTTATTCCCAGGGATACAACCACACCAAAGCTTCCAAACACTTCAATTTTAAGCTTGATCTTGGACTTTTAGTTTGTTTTAAACGTAAACAAGTCTTCAGAATTCCACTAATACTATTAAGTGATCTAGTCAATATTAGAAGGACTTTATAGAATCCTTGAACCCAAACTAAAAGCTCTAAAGCCGTCCTTAAGAACAAGTTGCTAAAGACATGAATCAAGTAATTCAAGAGAAAGAAAAAAATAAATAATAGCTAAGTGTTACAGATATCTCAATAGGTCTAAGCAATGTGGCTTAAGCTATATGGTCATACGAGTGTCAAGATGGTATAAGAGCAAGTAGCAGCAACGAGTAGACAGGAATGCAGAGCAATCAGGTTAGTCAGGATAAAGGTGATGTACAAGTGATCAACAACACACAACACTAGGTCCTACTTAGCTTTCAACAGAATCAATGGACAACACCAGGCAAGATAAGGGATTGGCCTAGCTAAAGAGTTCATTTTTAACCGAGAGGGAGCCAAATCAGTTTCTAGAGGTCATTTTTTAGCCATATTTCTTACTTAAACAGGTTACAAAATCAAACAACAAGATTCTAAGTCATTTCAGGCTAGTTTTAGCTTTAAGCAAGTTCAAAGGACAAGTATGCAGGTTCACCAAGTATAGTTGAGCCTAAATATGGTCAAAGAGAGAGGTTCAAACAAAGCACTTAGTAGTTCAAGAGTTCCAAATATATTAAAGAAGGGACATGATACTTCCTTAGGTCTTTCAACAATATATTAGACATGGTTCAGATTCAAAACAAGCAAATAGGGAACAAAAATACATTGAGGCAATCTCAGACCACACAAGCAAATGGCAGGAGGGAGGTGTATCATAAAAGCAAGTATCACACTCAATCCTTTAAAGCAGATTTAGTATTAATTTAGAATCCCTACACTTAGACTATTTGGTAATCATATTAGGCAAGGATAACTAAGCAAACTGTAAGCAATACAAGTATCAAATACAAGTTGCTAGTGATAAACCAACATGAACATTACAAAACAAGTAGCCAATATGAGACAAAACAGTGATCCATAAGTCACAAGCAAGTCAAAATTGCCAACATGCTAGCCACCCCCAAACCCTATTATTCTAGTTTCAAGTTAAGAAAACAAGATGAGACACCATTGTCTTAAGGTATGTAATGGTTTCTTTTGATGTTTTTGGTCGTGTGTGGTCATGTGTTTTTGCTGTTGTTGTAGCCCTGTGAGGCGATGTTATTTTGGGTTGTTATGATAGGATGGTAGTGCCATATTACAGGGGAAATTCTGGAATTTTTTTTGGAGAATTCCCGAGAGCCTAACATTCGAGGATGAATGTTCTTAAGGGGAGGAGAATGTTACACCTCGGACATTCCGTGTTGTTGTGTTGTGAATAGACTAACGCAAGCTTAAGGAGAACATGGAATCCATATAAACTTAAGGAGAGTATTAGGTAGCATTGAAGTGTATACAACAAGATTTCAAAGTCATACGAATCGGTGAGTCTAAGTTCGTCGAAGGAAGTGAATTATAAGTAGCGTTTGGGAAAATTTCGTAACAACCGAGCTAATGTTGATTTAGTAATGTCTTGAGGAGAAGTTATAGAGCCCCTTAAATGGTTAATGAGGAGTTATATAAGTGCCAAGAAGATTCCACAAGGATTGTAAGTCAAACGAATTGACGAGAACAACTTTGGGGGAAAAGGGAATTATACGACCACTTATACGGTCCGTATAACTTTATACTGTCCGTATAAGGGTCCATATAACGGTTACAGTGAAGGGTCCTCACTGGTGACATTGTACGGTCACTTATACGGACCGTATAAAATTATACGGACCGTATAAGTGTCTATATAACAGTTAAAGAATGGGTTGATCATTGGTGAAATTATACGGTCACTTATACGGACCGTATAAGTATCCGTATAAATCATGTTGGGTCAGATTTTCATAATTATAAATATATGACCCAAGACCTTATTTCTCATTTCTCATCTTCTCCATACTTCTTGAGAGCTCTTAAATATTCCACACACCATATCAATACAAATCCAAGGGAAATCAAAGATTAAATCCCAAGAATCAAGGGAATCAAGTGTAAAAAGGCTCGCTAGAGTTTGTATAAGTCAAGAATTTTTTTGGTATTGAAGTTGGGGTTCTCTCAAGTGGAGTATCTTCATCCAAAGATCATTCCTACATAATCAAAGGTGAGTTTTTATATCTATCACATGTTATTAAAAGTATTGAGTGGTTGCATGACTTGGATTAGAGAAGAAAGTAGAATATGAGCTCAAATATGGAAATAATGGTATTTTGAGTAGTAAGTTAACATGAGTCATGATTCTTACTATGATATGAGTATAATCTTATTGTGAATAATGCCAATGATGTTGGGGAAGTATTATATGAGAATGAATATGGTATTATGTCGTGGTTATGGTTATGAATGACCTTGAAAGGGAGTTTTGAGGATTGAACAACATTTAACTTGAAGAAGTTTATTGATTATGATATTATGGGTGTTGCTATCAATGTTTGGGAGTTGTTGATTATATGGAGAAAGTTGTCAGAACAAACGAAATGTTGCCCAGTTTTCGTTAGCCTTTTAGTCACGTTAGCTTTGACTTAAGTATGTTTAGAATGATCTCATTTAGTATGAATTCTCTTGAATGTAGAGTTGTGAGCTTGGAAGGAGAACTTTTAGTCGTTAAGAAGACATAAAGGTATGTAAGGCTAGTCCCTTTCTTTCGTAAAGGCATAACTCTTAGATTATCATCTTCGATATATTCCGTGACTTTCTTACATCCCAAAAGCTGAAAGTTCATGATTCTTAAGAGTTTCTTATGAGCTAGAGATGAGATATGCTCTATGATAATGATGATGATGATGACAATGCTATTTCTAGAGATTCCGAAGCTTATGAAATGATGCTATTATGATCTTGATAATCCTGTTTTACGATTTCATTGATGTTATTTCTTGTTGTCATCTCACCTCATGATATTACTTCCTTCGAGGTGAGACATAGCCATGATGATTATTCCATAATATAATAGGAGGTCACCGACCTTACGTCACTTCGATAGAGTTATGGCTTTTACTTGAGCTCTCATGCATGCTTTATGTTATGTATATGATGATGATTACACTGTGTCTAGTTAGCTGGGCAGACACCACAACGATGAGCATAGCGGGTAGCTATGATGATACCTACACCGTGCCTAGTTGGCCGGGTTGGCACCACTAGTGGACGGCATGAGATGGTTACTCCGAAAGCGGGCTAATAATGATCACAACGTACCTATATGGTCGGGCAGTTTATGTGTGTTTATATATGATATGATGTTGTCTTAATACCAAAGCTAGCATGCATGATTCCGCCTTAAGAGGCAATCAGTTACAGGATATCCCTTTACTTTATGTTCTTTCATTTCTTCATTATGTTGATATGCATGCCTTACATGCTCAATACATTGTTCATACTGTCATCCTTTCTTTTGTGGATGCTGCGTTCATGCCCGCAGGTAGATAGGGAGATGGACCGGATACCTAGGAGCTTTATCAGTAGATATACAAGAGCACTCCACTACTACGGAGTTGCCGCTTATTGGTATATTCTTTTGTGTACATATTTGAGGCATGGTGGGGTCCTATCCCGTCCTTATGATTTCATTATTGCAATTAGAGGCTCGTAGATACTTATGTGTGGGTAGTAGATGTTATGAAATCTCTTCAGCATATATTGTGTACATCATTGTGTAGCCTCGTGGGCTTTTGTATATGTGTATATATATGTGTTTTGAGAAGTAAATGAAGATCATTTCGTAGTAAGCTTACGTGGATAATGTTGCATGTTTCGATTGATTTTGACGATAAGTTTGACAGGTGGTGCTCGGTAGGGTAGCTTCGGGTACCCGTCATGGCCCTCTAGTTGGGTCGTGACACAATATATTCGTGCATCCTGATTAATGACACAGTTTATATCCACGCCTAGAACCTAGCATATATATTACTGAAAACTTGCTTCAGGTATTAACATGCCAATACCATTTAAAGCATTCAAGTGATCTCTTCTAACATCTTCCTATCTATTTCATGACTAGCTTTTCTATACCAACTCAAGAACCAATTTCAGGACTCAATTTATAGTCGCGATGACACCTACACCTCAACCTGGTAGGTGAATGCATCATGTTAAATTATTTTATATTATTTAAAAAAATACTCCTTCCGTTCGCTTTTACATGTCACATTTTGACTTTTCACGCTGTTCAAGAAACAATGATTAAGATAGATATTTTACCACAACACCCCTATTAAATGGTGTATAATTGTATTGGAGTTGGAAAAATGATTTGAAATGAGTAATAAATGCTAAGGGTAAAATAGGATTTTTTTTTTGTCTTACCTTGATATGTGAAAATTGACAAGTAAAAATGAAAATCTATAAAGGGAATAGTGGACAAGTAAAACATTGTCTATAAGAGTATAACAGACAGGGTACATAGGAAGAGACTTTGGGACGCAAAACCGGCTAGTGGTCCACCCAGAACATCTCCATGGGAATCCTCTGGTAGGTGAATGCATCATGTTAAATTATTTTATATTTTAGCTTAGTCAAAGTCATGATTGCATATCCTAAATATCATAAGTGCGAAAATATAAGAAAACTCCAAGAACTGGCGATATGAGTCATGAGCATCTAGTGAATGAAACTATAAAAATCTGAAAAGTCAAATATACCATGTAAATATAAATAGACAACAATAAATAAATATTACGGGAGGTTCACGGTGTTGTGGATCAGCCAAGAAGCTCACCCTGAGATCTCTAGCGACTCTCTAAACACGGTCACAGAATTTATTGGTACTGGGTCAGTATCTGCACAAATATTACAACAAGTGTAGCTTGAGTAAAAAAATCAACAAGTACTCATCAAGTATCATCGACCAACCCCAACAAGATAGTGAAAAGAGTTGACCTTAAAGATACTTCCTTAGTCCGATACACTTCATATAATCTCAGCAGATATGGAAATAGCAGCATTAGGCAAATCCAACTAAAGTAGCATAACAAATATACACAGATACAACATACGAAATAATATGCACATATAAGATTCAACTTTGCAATGCAAGTGATGCCGACTCTTTCCAACCCTTTCTCATAATTCTAATAATTTGCTTGCACAACTTTAGAGTGAGAGCGGAGTCAGCACCAGAGTCTTGAGAGAGCTAACTACCAGACCAAGAAAAATCATGTGCTTAGCTAGATTTATCATTCAATACATATATATATATATATATATATATATATATATATATATATATATATTTTTTTTTTTTTTTTTTTTTTTTGCAATAGTTAGGTCTAATTGTTATTCCATTTATTTGGTTTCTTGGTTGATGGTAGTAGGATTTGTTTTGTAAGGGACTTATTTGACTGAGTAGAGTCATTGAGGAGAATAGATAAAAGTGTAAATGCAGGACTGTTAGGAAGAGTTCCTTAGGTTTTACAAGGACAATTGTAATCCTTAAATTTGTTGAGCTTGTATTTAATGAAGTTTAGAAAAATTTCTACAGAGGTAGCTAGTGGTTTTTCGTCCAATGAACAAGGAGAATTTCCATTCTAAAATACTTATGTTGTTTTTACAGTTCATAGTTTACCTTCTTGCATAGTTACTCAAAGAATCCGGTTCTATGAGTGCTTAGGCCATAGCCTGTCACGACCCAAATCGCGGGTTGTGGTGGCACCTACACTATCCCCTTCTCATAGGCATGCCATTCCCAACCATTAACCATCTTTTTAAAAGACAAGTGCGGAATTAAAATAATCAGAAACATAATATAAATCATAATGCCATAAAAAAATGACAAAACAAGACTTTTATGATCAGCTTTCCCAAAATCTGATCTTACACGGTACAAGAGCTTCTAAAATGCAATGCAAGAATTGAAAAGATATATAGACTCCAAATAGTAAACACTTTCCATAAGAGTAGAATAGAAAGGGTACATAGGAAGAGACCTCGGAACGCAGAACCGGCTAGTGATTTTCTTGAAATTTCCAAACCCACTTCTTTCTTGGTAGAATATGTTATATCCCGTATTTCATACATTCGGATAATTCGAGAAAGTCGTGGTAAGTTAAGGACAAGATCATTTTCAAGAATTGTTTTAATGTACAAGTTGGTTATAAATATTATTTACGAACATTGGTAGTATGAGAATATTGAGGAAGGCTAGGGGTAAAATGGGAAGTTTACAAAAATTATTTTGAAATTTCTAGACCAAGCCAAGGCTTGGCCATGTGTGTGTGCATGTGCATGTATATGTGGGTCCCACTCTTATATGGGTGAAGCTTATGGAGCAAGCTAAGTGGTCATCTTTGTTAATTAAAAGAAAAGTTCAAGAAAAAGAAAGAAAATTCTAGAGAAAAAAAATGAAGGAAGGAGGCATGTGCCCCTCACATGCTTGGAGGAGTTATATATATATATATATATATGACATATTAGTCATATTCTCAAAAAAAAAAAAAAAAAAAAAAAAAAAAAAAGCTCTAGAAATTTGGAGAAAGAAAAACAAAAGAAGAAGAGCAACAAGAAGGCCTAGGTTCGGCCAAGGGAGGAGAAAAAGAAGATAAAGAAATCTTGTCCCAAAAATTCTTTTCTTCATGTATTCCTACTAAATTGAAGGCCCTCTTCAACATGGCACAATTGTTGGAACAAGAAAATTACTCTTTGTGGAACTTTCAAGAATTCAAGTAAGTGGGGAAGTTGAAGGAAAAGGTAAGAATTCATCTCCCTTTTTATGTTATGAAGGCTTGTTTATGCTATGGAATGTAGAAAGGAGTAGAACTCATGAAAATATGAAAGTTTGCATGGTGGATGTGTGTGTATATATGTGGCCGTGTGCCTATGTTGTTATATAGGCAAGATAAATTTATTCTTATGTAATATTCTAGTTGTGGTTATTGTGAATTCTACATGGATAATGAAAGTGGATGAAATTCATGAAGTTGTAGGTGTTGGAGTTTTAGCCGTGTGGTGCGTGTGTTGTGTAGGAAAAATGAATAAGCTTCTATGTAGTATCTTGATTGTTGTTGATATGTACTCTACGACGAAAATGAGAATTTGATGGTTTAAATTGCTGTTGGAATGGTTACGGGCTGATTTGGAAGCCAACATGATTTGGTGTCGTTTCCTTATTTATGAGAATAATGTTGCTAATGTGTGTGTGTTGTTGGGATAATTGATGAATTTGGAAGCAAGAAATGCATTGTTGTTGCTCTTGGGGAAATTGGGAAGCATAGTATGTGGGTTGGATTATTGCGAATAATTGTTGGTATTATTGTTGATCCGTTGGCCGAGTTCCATTCTCGGATTTTACGTGGTATTGTTAGCTGAGATAGAATCTCGGGGGATGGTGCATCTACAGGGGAAATCTTTGCCGAAATTTCGGCGAATATAAGTGAATTTATTTGAAAGATTAAGACAAGTATTGATTAAGATTGAATTCTTAAAGCTTTGTGATTAATATTTGGTAAATATGACCAATTGTAGATTTTGGAGGAAACGGGATTTGAATTTGGAGAAGCGTAAGAGACAAATAAGGTATGTAAGGCTTACCCCTTCTTTCTTTGGCATGTCCTAGTTGTAATAGGCTTGATTACAAGTCTCGGGGGACGATTCTACTCTTAGAAATCCGAGTTTGAATTTGGCCCTTTTTCATTCAACACAATTGAATTAAACATTCTACATTTTATCGGAAAAATAACTTAAACATCTATAACTTTCATAAATGGAACCGAACTACCCTAAGACCTTCACAAGCGGCTCCATAGAGCCTAAAATTCGTAATTTATGTACGTCACTTCAACTTGATCCGAGGTGGGCCCACATGTCCCGAGACCTAATTACATTGCTCTATTTGGCCTATTTAAATACGGTAATTAAAGGGAAACTTTTGGTTATGGTTCCGAGATTGTTATGATTCGTATGCATTCTCGACATAAGAATTTTGATATAAGTGTTACGTACGAGTACTCCGATTTGATCATTCGATAAATACTCCGATATAAGTATTTTGATATGGATATTCCGATATAAATATTCTGATATAAGTATTCTGAGTTAGGTATTCTGGTATAAGCATTCCAACATGATAACTCTGACATGAGTATTTTGACACAAGCGTCTGATGTAAGTATTCTGATACGGGCATTTCGATATAAGTATTCCGGTATAAGTATTCGGCTATGAGTACTGGATATGAGTCTTACGATCCGAGTATTCGACATGAGTGTGCTCTGTAAGCCCTAATGTTCTTCACGTACGATCTCGGATCGCTTAAAAAAGTCGAAGAGGTTTACGTATTTCAAACGCTCATAACTTCCCGATATTAATTTGGAAGAACCGAAATTCGTTTCTGAGCCTTCGAATGTCGGTAAGTGTACGTACTCATCGAGTCTGGATTTATGTACATATGGTTTCTCACGACTCTACTCGTGCAAGGCTCAATGTATCTGTTCACTATGTCCCGGGCCAGGATCTGTTATCGTGCGCATGCCTCTGTGTCCGTCGCTGCGTCCGGGCCGGGTTCGTTATCGTGCGAGTTCCCCCTGCATGGTTCACCGCGTCCCTCATAGGCGGGCCGGGTTCATTTTATGCTTATGATATGATGATATGGGGACGGCGGCCGGGATGGCATATGTTACGTACGTTCACCGCGTCCGTACTAGAGGCGGGTTACGTTACCGCGTCCTCGGACTGGAGGGCGGGATCTGTTATTAGCATATGTATATGATAATATATGTGCATATGCATAATTTGTGATACGAAAGTATGCATTTTGATGTTACGGATAAGATATGCATTTACGTACGATTCGATAATGACTTTGTATGTCTTACTCACTGCCCGATTTTGATAAGGCTACGTGCCTATTATGCCTCTTGTATTTCCGGTTCGACCACGGATCTGTCGGTATATCTCTATGCATGTACGCTCGATTACGAATACGTCCGACACGGCTACGTACGTACGACTCGATTACGGGTACTCCCGGATGATTGTAAATAAGCATTTTTGAAGTTATTATAGAAGGTGTTCCGGCGACTAATGTATTTATCTTTTAGTCTTGTTTGAGATGGCAAGCTCCGTTCTCCGGAGGCGTTTCGTGCCAAAGTTCGAGTTTGTTTGTTATGATTTACGGATGTATGTTAGAGACTTTGCAGACAGCGTCGTGGGTATTGGTTGTCGGTCTGTAAGTGGCTTCGTCAGTAGATATGTCGGTCCGTGTTATGTATTGAATTTTGTATGATTATAAATTTGTTCGATTTGAGGGCTACGAGAAAGAAAATTTCTGAAAAATCTTGCTATGTATTTTATCTCATTTGGTTTAAAAAGTTTGGCGTGATTACGTATGCGTGAAGAGTCTGAGGGTTCGCTCGGCCCTAAGTAAGGGTCGGGTGCCCATCACACCCTAATAAGATCAGGGTGTGACAGAATATTTGAGTATAAAAGACCCTAGAACTTCTCCAAACCTTACAAGGTGAGTTCCTAATCATCTTATGATTAAACTATATCAAAGTAACAAGAATTAACACTAGTTCATCTTCCAAAAAAAAAATCCTATATTCTTGAAACCTAAGAAAAAAAAAGAAAGGAACGTTAGAGACTTTGAGATTCCTTCAAAAAGGTGTGATCCTTGATATTTCTGATATTATTGAAAGGGTTTAGACTAGTGTAGGTTATCCTATGGGATTAGAATCCATGAATGATTCATGAAGTGTTCAAGAACACGTTCTAGACATGAAAACCCTAGTTTTTCTATAAAGGGGTTATGAATAGAATTAGATTAAAGCTCTAATCATGCTCATCTAAAATCATGGTAGTGTGATTGTAGAACCTTGGGACTTACGTGTGAGTAGGATTTGAGGTATGTCTATATTTCAAATATCGTCTTTTCAATTATGTCTACTTTTGAAGTATGTTTATATTGTGAAAGCATGATTTGTATTTGAGAATCCTTCCTTGATTATTTGTATAAGTTAAAGCTCTAGTTTGGCTGTTGTTCTTTGTTGAACTAGTTTTCGAACTAAAATATTCCAATTGATCAAGGTCATGCACTTATAGGGTCAAGCCCGCATCAAACCTTAAATGAATGAAACTCTTCCAATGAACACATTTTGCCCGTTATGGGATGATTGAATTTTATTTCTAAAAGACTGAAGTTTGAAATATGTTGTGAAATTGAACAAATGATTTGAACATGATTTCTAAACGGAATGCGACATGAAATACCTCTATTGTGAGAAGATGGTCTGAGAAGTAAATTTGGCTGTAAGCCATGATTGATGATTCAATTATATGCCATAATTGTAATTATTTATGTTTGGGCCTATATAGGCAAGCTATGCTAGTCTAGAGGATGATTAGCCGTTATGGATCCAAACATATTGATACGATTATTGTTGTATCAGTCCAGAGGATGATTGACTTCCGAGGTGTGTAGCCCGGTGCATCTATTCTATTGTACTAGTCCATAGGACAATTAGCTTCCGTGGCTACCTAGCTTAGAGTATTGATTGATTGATTTGCCTGTGAGTGGCTTGTTTTGTATTTTGGTTACCTGCGAGTGGCTTGATTCATATCTTTGTTGCCTGTGAGTGGCTTGTGGAAACCTTGAGCTCGTAAATGATACACACAATGATGTGAACGGTAACATAAGTGGAACTTGATGTATTCCTGTATGTGTACTCTTATTGGTGATTTCCCTAGTTCACTGGCTTATTTATTCTCTGGAGTTCGAACTATTTCTTTTGATATCGTTTTATTGAATTTACTACCTTACTTTGGTTTTATTAACTATTTCCCCTTAGACATTCATTGAGTACCTTGTACTGAGGCATGCCATTGTTCTTTTGATGGTGTGTCAGGTGACGTAGAAGTGCAGGTTAGTGATAGGCCCACGACTTAGGAGAACTTGCTGCTTTCGAGACCATTCGGTGAGTCGACATGTTTTTTCGTAGGACACCAATCTATCTTTACTTTTCGTATTTTATTTTTCGTGTTGCGTCCAGATGAGTTAGACATTTATTCTTAGAAGCTCCATAGATAGTTGTCAGATTGTGGATAGTGTGTTGGAGCCTTGTATGACTCATTGAGGCATTTTGCCACTGTTATTAACTGAGTATTTAATTTGACTTTCGCTGAATTATTTCTAAGAATTGTTATGCTTTCATTTAATTATAAATGACTTGTTTCATATTTGTTAAGATAGTTATTTAACAAAAAAGACTAAGTGTTCGTTGATTACATTAAGGTGCTTCCGGTGTGGTTCATAGCATCGGATGCCTGTTACGTCTAAGGTCGGGTTTGGGGCATGACAAGCTCGGTATCAGAGCCTAGGTTTAAATATGTCCTAGGAGTTGCGTGTGTCTAGTGGAGTCTTCCTTGTGCAGCCTGATCACCTGCATAATCAAAAGACTATCAGGGCATTTATAGATGTCTCTCATTCTTCTTTATTCTATATTGTCCTATAGAGCTTGAACTTTCATTAGGATCATTATGACGTGTTCATTAATTCGTGCCTCATAGAAATGGCTTTAACTCGTGCGGGAGCTGCCAACTAAGGGAGTAATGGTGCTTCTAGTTCATCATCTGGCAGATGAGCCTCTAGGATCACTAACCGCACCACTGTTGAGACTACTGCTGGGGTTGAAAACAATAATGGAAACCAAGCACCACCTGCTGCAGGTGTAGCTGATATTGGGTCGATACAGAATGTGTTCTAAATGCTTACCACCCTTGTCGCAACCCAACAACAACGTGGGGGTGCAGATCCGACACTTGGTGGAGGAGGAAGACTTAAGAACTTTTTGGGGCTGAATCCGCCCAAGTTCTTTGGTTCATGGGAAGAGATCCTCGGTACTTTATGGATGAGACCTTCAAGGCTCTGCGGGCAATGAGTGCCCATGGTTCTAAAGCCGTGAAATTTATGGCCTATCAGCTGAAAGATGCTGCTCATGCTTGGTTTGAATTATGAGAGCCGGAGTGGGGTAGTAATGCTCCGGCTCTTACTTCGGCTGAGTTCAAGCAAGCATTTATAGAGGGATTCTTGTCTGATGAAGAGCGGTTTGCTATGGGTACTAAGTTTTTGAGAAGCTTGAGCAGGGTATATGTTTGTTCGTGAGTATAGTTTGAATTTTACTCGTCTGGCATAGTATGCAATGTTTATGATTCTGACTGAAAAGCACAAGTTGAGCCGATTTGTGCGTGGTTTTGTACCACATATTAAGTATGTATGTGTTGCTGCAGCTATGTCCCCTACTTGTATATTTTCATCCTTAGTCGGGTTCGCTGAATAATAAGAGAACTCGAAGGGTAAAGAGAGGTTAGAGAGGGAACAACGTAAGAAGGCCCGATCTGCTGGCAGTTTTAGTGGTTCGTATAATGGAGGGCAAAGAAAAGGGTATTCTGCACCTGCTCAGTCTGGCGCTTATTCAAATGTTAATGTTTCGTATGGTAGACAGGGTCAGAGAAACAATAATCATAGTAGATTCTCGCAAGGTAATAGCCGACAATCATCCTATTAGGAGGATCGTATTTGTCACCATTATGGAATAAGGGGTCATATCAAGAAGGATTGTAGGAACTGGCTTCGTGAAATGGCTAACTCTTCTGGCCAGAGAAATAATTCATCTACTTCTGCTACTGCTAAAAATCCGCCTACTGGTAATGCTAATAATAATCCTAACACTCGTGGTAGTGCGAATGGTAAAGCAGTTGCTAATACCGCTAATATAGGACAAGACCAACTTTATGGTTTCACCCTTAGAGAGGCAGCTGAAGCCTCATATGATGTGGTTACAGGTATTCTCACTATTTGCTCTTTTGACGCGTATTCATTGATTGATCTGGGTTCAAATCTCTCTTATGTAACACCATATTTTCTCTTGATTTTGGGGTGGAGCCCGAACTATTTTTAGAACACTTCCCTGTGGATGCCCCTACTGGCATTCTTGTTATTGCTTCCAGAGTTTATAGAAACTGTTTAGTTATAATTAAAGGCCACGAGACTATAGCCAACTTATTTGAATTAGAGGTTGTTGATTTTGGTATGATTATGGGGATGGACTGGCTGTCTGAGTGTTATGCAAATGTGGATTGCCGACATGAATTAGTTCATTTTGAATTTCCTAATGAACCCGTTATTGTGTGGAAAGGTGAAATTGCTAAGCCTTGAGGCAGGTTTATTTCTTATCTTAAGGCTCATAAAATGATCTCGAAGGGATGTATTTATCATCCGGCTCAGCATCAACGACACTCAAGGTGCCGTAGTACCGAATTCCAATGTTTGTCCTGTAGTTAACGAATATCCTGAAGTGTTTCTAAAAGATCTTCCGGGTATTCCACCTGATAGAGTTATTGATTTTGGAATTGATGTTATTCCCGATACTCGACCGATCTCTATTCTCTTTGTATTGTATGGCTCCAACAGAGCTACGAGAATTGAAAGACCAATTGAAGGACTTATTGGATAAAAGCTTTATTTGACCAAGTACCTCACCTTGGGGTATTCATCAGAAAGAAGGGCGGATCTCTTAGAATGTGTGTTGATTAGCGTCAGCTTAATAAGGTGACGATTAAGAATAAGTATCCTTTGCTTAGGATAGATGATCTATTCGACCAACTTCAGGGTGCTAAATTCTTTACAAAGATTGACTTGAGGTTTGGGTATCATCAGTTGAAAAAAAAGAAGCAGAATGTTCCGAAAACAACTTTTTGTACTCGTTGTGGACACTTTGAATTTCTGGTAATGTCTTTTGGTTTGACTAATGCACCTGCTGCATTTATAGATCTGATGAATCGCGTGTTCAAACCTTTTCTTGCTCGTTTCATTATTGTCTTTATTGATGATATTCTGGTGTATTTGAAGAGCCGTGAGGAACATGCAGATCACGAGAGAATAACCTTAACAATGCTTGAGGAGAATAATCTTTATATAAAATTTTCTAAGTGTGAGTTCTTTCTTAACTTTGTGGCTTTCTTAGACCACATGGTATCTAGCGAAGGTATTAAGATTGGCCCTCATAAAATTTTGGCAGTCAAAGACTGGCCAAGACCCACGAGTGCGACGGATATTTGTAGCTTTTTGGGTTTAGAAAGTTATTACAGGAAGAAGGTTTCTCATCGATAGTCTCACCATTAACGAAACTGACTCAGAAGACTGCTAAGTTTCAATGGTCTGAAGCATGTGAAAAGAGCTTTCAAGAGCTCAAAGCGAATTGACTTCGTCTTCTATTTTGACTTTACTTTCAGGGTTTGGTGGCTATGTAGCTTATTGTGATGCTTCTTGTCAAGACCCCACCTGAGGGCCATGACGAGTACCCGGAGCTAGCCTATTGAGCACCAACTATCATAATTCCTCCTATCTATCTCGGTGGACCACATACTAAATCTCAATTATCGCAACCTGTACGGGTATAAATTCTCCCAAAGAAACTCATTTACACGATAATCATCAACTTCATCTCATAAATATATATATATATATATATATATATATATATATATATATATATATATATATATATATATATATATATATATATATATACATACACAAGCCTACGAAGCTACAAAAATGACGTACAAGATATACACTAGTAAGGTCATGAACCTTCTAATTATCCACACATGTCTACGAGCCTCTATCTGGAGCACTAGGAATCATAAGGATGGGACAGGGCCCCGCCATGGCCAACATGTGCACAAAAGAATAATACCTAAAAACTGCAACTCCGAAGTAAGTGGAGTGCTCCTGAGAATCTGCTGAAGAAGCTCCTACGGACGCGGTCTGTCTCTCTACCTACCTGCGAGCATGAACGCAGCGACCACAAAAGAAAGGACGTCACAACGAATAATGTACTGAGTATGTAAGGCATAAGAGTAATATAAGCATAAGCATAAGAAGCATGAACGGAATCTGAAACTCAAATGTCACTGATTTCCCACATAGATTTGTATGAACCAGTATCTGTAAGCATGAGCATAAATCTGTATATCTGATAATACCTCTGTGGGCGCATGATGAATAACATAAGGTAAAGGAGCATATATAAGTCATAATACCTCTTGAGACCTTCCTCATACTTATCTTTTTCTTCTAGAAGAAGAATTTCATAGTTCACATACGTACTTATACAACACTGTACCCGGGCATCTAGGCTCGGCATTATCTGTACCCGACCATAGTAAGGTTCGGTTATTCTCGTACCCGACCCTCTAGTGAGGCTAGGTAACATCCATACCCAACTGTAGTGGTATGCAAACACTAGCTATCGTACCCGGCTATCTAAGCTCGGTATCAGTCACATCATATCTGTACCCGGCCTTAACAAGGCTCGGTATATTCCGTCATCATCACTATCATCTCTACGGAGATCTTTTATCAACATCATCTTAAGAATCTTGAAAGTCTTAAGTTCTAGCATTTCTAGGAATAGGATATTTCAGACATCTTTAATGAATACACAATAAGGAAGTTATGCCTTTATCTCACCTTGAAGGAACAA
Source organism: Lycium ferocissimum (assembly GCF_029784015.1). NCBI lineage: Eukaryota > Viridiplantae > Streptophyta > Magnoliopsida > Solanales > Solanaceae > Lycium > Lycium ferocissimum. The sequence continues at coordinate 20,778,253 of NC_081353.1, read as the reverse complement.
TTACATAAGATGAGATTAACAATAATGAATACGATTAGAAATCTTATAATAAGCTCAATAGTATCATGAGAACATTAAAACTTTATCTTTGGCATTTTTAGAGTTGAAATCATCATCATAATCACCATTATCATCATATAGCACTTTGAGGAAGCATTAACATAAAATGAGGCCACTTGTCATAAATGGAATCAAGAATCATCTAGTATGCTCAATAATCTCATGAAAACATCTAGAACTTTATGCTTGGTACCTCTAAACATGGAATGATCGTAAGAGTAGGATGGTGGAATCATGAATATCAAGAAATGAGCTTAATTGTCATTTAATAGCATCAACCCATAAACTTTGGAAAGGATTCATCATCACTATCGTTCACATCATCGGAGACATTTACCTATAGCATGATAAGGATTTTGAGAATCATGAACTTGTAGCGTTTTGGGAATGAGGACGATATGGATAGCACATGTGGAAGCATAACACAGGAATCATGCCTTTAGAAAGAAGGGGTTAGCCTCACATACCTTCACGTCTTCTTAACGACTAAACATTTTCCGCTAAAGCTTGCAACTCTACATTCAAGAGGATTCGTACAACATTAGTCTTGAAAACATGCTTAAGCTCAAACTAGAACAACTAAAAAGCTAACGCAATTTGGGCAGCACATCCCCTATTTCTTCAACTTCCACTATGTGGAAAAACAACTCCGAAACACCAATAAAAACATCCAATATATCATAATCAAGGAATTATATTCAATTCCATCTCAAATTCCCCCAAATTCGCTTTTCAAATTCATCTATAGTCATCTTCTTCACCTTAACATCTATGGCTTCTCTACTTTAGATTTCCTCCTCAATAAGAGTCACTAAACCTTTAGATCACTTAAACATGAGAATAGGATGAAGAACATACCTTGAAGTATCAGGATTTCACCTTACTCAACTCTCTTTCCAAGACAAATTTCACCACAACCTTGAAAAGAAGCAAGAACCATCACTCTCCATGGATTTACCTTGAGGTTTTGATGTTGATTCTCTCTTTGGATTATATGGAAAGGTATGGGGTTGTTGAGAACCTTCAATAACTCTTTGGAAGACTGTAGAGAAGTGGGTAAATGAGTGTAGAAGGTTAGAAATAAGGTTGGGGTCGTTTGGGATTTAAAAAGGTGTCAAAATCATCCTCTGACCCTACTTTGCGATGAGTACGCGGCCTTGCACACTCAGTGTGCGGCCGCACACTCCTCCCTCTGCCAAAAACTGATGTTGGGCAGTGAACTCACCCAAAATGGCGAGTTGGCAACTAGTGTGCGGGTCAGCACACTGCACCTCCCGATTTCGCGAAATCGCGTTCTTTTTGAGTCGTTTGACCTCCAATCCTCATGGAACCTTCTTGGAACTTGTATAAAACTTCATTAACCGTACAAGGTACTATATATATCTCCATAAAAGTCATTCTAAGGAATGTACAACTCAACTGATGCCAAATTTCCCCATAACATAACTCAACCTTAACTTTCTCCGACGAACTCACTTCCTTTGCCTCAAATGCCTTTGGAATCTTAAGGTATACCCTTGAAATTATCAAATATTCTTCTTAAACTTATAGGGGCTCCATTTTCACTTTAGTCTTATGCTATTCTATTTGTAATGCAAGCGACACGAAATTCCAAGGTGTAACATTCCTCCCCCCTTAAGAACATTCGTCCTCGAATGTTACACCCTTAAGGATTCTACAAAAATTTCGCCAGAGTTTCCCCTGTAACTGAGCCACTACCATCCTGTCACAATAGCCCAAGATATACGATGCCTCACAGGGCCACAACACAATGTCAACATTGGCCACACACGACCATGAAATCATCAAAGGAAGCATTACATAGCTGAGGACAATGATGTTTCTGCCTGAACTTCTTCTATGGGTGGAAATAAGTGAGGGTATCTAAACTTCATAACTTTCCTAGCTTCCCAAGTCATCTATTTTACCTTCATATTCTTCCATAATACTTTCATCAAGCTTACATCTCTAGCTCTTAATTCACAATTCGAAGCTAATTAGGAGGTCAGTAAAAAACTTACTACACGATAGCTGTTCTGTAATTCGAACTTCATCACTTGGTACAGCCATGGGGGATTATCAATATGCTTGCGGAGCACGAACATGTAAAAGTCCGAATATGAGAATTTCCATTCTGAGGATATGTCTATTAAGCTTTCTAGATCATCCTGCATATATTCTTACAGAGTCTCTTAATAATCCTCATAATTCTCTTCAGCATGAAACTTTCACATTCCCACAATTGATATTATCCCATTCTTACAAAGCCACATGCGGCTCGCTAGGTATGTAGGCTCCAAGCCATAGGTCTTCCCAACTTCCGTAAAGATTTAGCATACGTTTCCGTGGTATACCTTGGGGAGTTTTAAAATGGATTCTATCCGCTTATCTATCTCAAAGTAGAGGGCTTTCTTTGGGATGACCTATATCTCTCCTGTCTCTCTGAATGTACTGACCTTCGAGCGCCAGTAAAGAGCTGAGTATCTTAACCGGACAATTTCATAGATAGCTTTTGTGATCCCTTACAATTATAACATCTATTTCGATTCCAGATCAATCCTTATTTTGGTTAATGCCACGAGGCTGTCTTATATAAAGTTACTCCTCATTATCATTCTTAACACCACCTCTAACCTTTAGTCCCACATTTAAATTCTTCTTACTCTATTTACTTCTTTGCACCGCTTTAATTTCTTTCCATCTAGAATATCTATGTCTAAATTCCTCACGTCATCCGTGAGCTTTCTCTCCTGGATAATCATACACATTCATTCTTTTCCATCGTAGGTTGCTATCATCAAATACTCGCATGCTTTCAAGTAGTCCATTCTCATTTCAACTTTTTTTTTCTCTATTAATAACTCTGCATCCTTTCCTTAACAAAGACATCACTATATTTTAACTTTTTAAGGCCATTCCTGCACAATGCTTTCCTAACCGATAGTCGACATTGGAACTTCGCATCCGTGCAACTAGTTCGCGGCTGCTATTTCACTTAACCTCTCATCTTAATCCATTGTTTACTTCGAGTGCCATCTTACTCAGTCCTTCATTACCTTTCCATTACTAAACTTCCGATCATACCCTTCTCCTATCACTCGCTTTCCCATTTCATCTCTGTAATATTATCTAACACAAAATTTTATCCTTCAAAAATCTATTCGATTGTTAATATTCCTCCTCTTCTTTATTACAAAACGTTTATTCTTAGGCAGGTACCCTTTTTGACTACGAGTTCATCTTGCCAATGAAGGGCGTATTTTTATATCAGCCTGTGACTTTCTTACTCATTTTCCATCATACCGTTAATTCCGCTAGAACATTCTCTCATTCCTCTCATTAACTATATAGCCTTGTGCTACTAACTCAATAATCCTGCGATAGTAAACTTCTAAAATACCTATGATGCACTCATGTCTCATATGTTCTTACACTCATATCTTTATAAAACATATTGTCGATATAGTCTGTATAATAAGAAAGTCCTCATCAGTAACTAACTTTTTCGGTATCGTACGTCATCCTCGAATCCTTCTAACTGACCCTATCTTTTCTTTAACATTATTGTTGGGACTTTACGACTACCGTTGTCATATAACATAACCCCCCCCCCCCCCCCCAAATCATACTTGCTTAATTTTAATACTTGATCAAAGCGATAAGTATACCTGTGTCAACATCGGGTGAGAACTCCAAGTCCTGTCGACCAGACAATGCGTAAATACGGTTCTGAGGACTACTCAAGTTGGTCGTTTCCCCTCTTCATCTACCCTGACCTGCTAATCTCTGAGTGTCTTGTCTTGGAGGGCGTACCGAAGACGACAATCCGGTTGTGGATCCGGTAGGCTGCACCATACTTTATCTGCGTAGAAATGGGCACTCACGCATAATATAGCCTGGCCGACCATAGACAAAACAAACATCTGAACCCAAGCGACATGGTCCAAAATATGGCTTACCACATTGATTGAACTATGGTAAAGATGGTCTCATCTAGCCTGATTCACTTCTATTCTAGAAACTCGAAACTCTAGAGCTTTGACCGGTACAAAATAATTAGGGCGATCAAATCTCTGGCCTGCAAATCGCGGAGGTGCACTAATTTCCAGATGGTCTGTGTGTCTAGGATACTGCTGCCTGTGACTCGCTCTAAGCTCTCTAACAGGACTTGAGGATCTGGCCTTCTTGCTATAATCCCCATCATACCCATGCTCCTTCTCCCGCTATTGCTGTTGCTCTTCTAAGTTCTAGGCATGAGCTTAGATGCGAGATATGTCCATACCATCCTGAAGTGAAGCCGTCATACACTCATCCATTAGGTGTGACCCTAAACCATTTACAAACCGGTGTACACAGTCTCCCATGTCAGCTATCATGGCTGGAGCATACCTAGCCAAAGAGTTGAAATGGAGGCTATATTCGAGGGCATTCATATTTCCCTGCCTCAGATTCAGAAACCTGTCCGCTCTAGCTCGTCGGACCTCTGGTGGCAAATAGTGTCGGAAGAAATCATCCACAAACTCTTGCCATACCAGTGGAGGGGCATTGGCTCCTCTAGAAGATATCCAAACTGTATACCAATGAACTGCAACATCCCGTAATCTATAGGAGGCCGGCTATCGCTCAACATCGTGAGCATGCATTATCCGCAATGTTCTCAACATCTCATCTATAAAAGCCTGCGGGTCCTCATCTAGTTTCGACCCAAAGAATTCTAGAGGGCTCAAACTAATAAAGTCACGGGCTCTAGCACTGACAGCCTTGTCACCATGACCCATGCCCTGCCGCTGAGCCTGAGCGACGACTAACTGAGACAAGTGGCGTCTCTCATCTCCTGTCCAGAGGCACCTAGTGGAGGAACTGGGGGTGGTGGAGCTGGAGCTGAGGCCCCTTCGTGCTCCTCTAATGCAAGCGGTGAGTTAGAGGATCGAGATGGAGTCTCATTATGGAACTCTCCCTCCTTTATATCCATACCTGTCTTGCCCTTCTGGGCAACTGTATCTTTCCTCTTCACAGGCATTGCTGAAAATGTAAAGCACAATTAGGAAAAAGGAAATTCTTATATCATGGTTTTAACGCACGATCTAGGATGAGAAAGAAAGGTCAATCATTCCTAATTGCCCTGCATCCTCCTGTTTATAAGTGTGGCGCACTTCACACCCATAAACAAGACTCTACTGGACACGCCTCGTAGACATACCCTAGGATGAACTGCTCTGATACCACTTTTGTCACGACCCAACAGAGGGCCATCATGAGTACCAGGAACTAACCTGTCGAGCACTACCTATCATACTTCCTGTAACCATACCTCGGTGGATCAGCAACTTCATCTCATGAACATACATGCATATTTACAAGCCGACAAGTCTACATACGAGATACAAGATATACACTATTATGGTCATGAAACTTCTGATTATCCACGCATGTTCACGAGCCTCTATCTAGAGTACTAGGAATCATAAAGACGGGACAGGGCCTCGCCATTCCCAATATGTGCACAAAAGAATAATACCCAAAATTGCAACTCCGAAGTAAGTGGAGTGCTCCTAAGAATCGGCTGATGAGGCTCCTATGAATCCGGTCTGTCTCTCTGCCTACCTGCGAGCATGAACGCAGCATCCACAAAAGAAAGGACGCTAGTACGAATAATGTACTGAGTATGTAAATCATAAGAGTAATATAAGCATAAGCATAAGAAGCATGAAGGAAATATGAAACTCAAATGTCACTGATTTCCCACATAGATTTGTATGAACCAGTATCTGTAAGCATGAGCATAAATCTGTATATCTGATAATGCCTCTGTGGGCGCATGATGAATAACATAAGCCAAAGGAGCGTATATAAGTCATAATACCTTTTGAGACCTTCCTCATAATTACTTATCTTTTTTCTTCTAGAAGAAGCATCTCATAATTCGCATACGTACTTATACAACACTGTACCCGGTCGTCTAGGCTCGGCATTATCTGTACCCGACCATAGTAAGGTTCAGTTATTCTCGCACCCGGCCTTCTAGTGAGGCTTGGTAACGTTCGTACCCAACTGCAGCGGTATACATGCACTAGCTATTGTACCCGGCTGTCTAAGCTCGGTATCAGTCACATCATAGCTGTGCCCGGCCATAACAAGGCTCGATAGTATCATATGCATTACATTCGTCACATTTGTACCCGGCCATAACAAGGCTCGGTATATTCCGTCATCATCACTATCATCTCTACGGAGATCTTTTATAAACATCAGCTTAAGAATCTTGAAAGTCACAAGTTCTAGCATTTCTAGGAATAGGATATCTCAGACATCTTTAATGAGTACACAATAAGGGGTTATGCCTTCATCTTACCTTGAAGGAATAATTACATAAGATGAGATTAACAACAATGAATACAATTAGAAATCTTATAATAAGCTCAATAGTATCATGAGAACATTAAAACTTAAGCTTTGCCATTTTTAGAGTTGAAATCGTCATCATAATCACCATTATCATCATATTGCACTTTAAGGAAGCATTAACATAAAATGAAGCCAATTGTCATAACTGGAATTAAAAATCGTTTAGTATGCTCAATCATTTCATCAAAACATCTAGAACTTTAGGCTTGGTACCACCAAACGTGGAATGATCGTAAGTGTAGGATGGTGGAATCATGAATATCAAGAAATGAGCTTAATAGTCATTTAATAGCATCAACCCATAAACTTTTGAATGGATTCATCATCACTATCGTTCTCATCATAGGAGACATTTACCTATAGCATGATAAAGATTTTGAGAATCATGAACTTCTAGCGTTTTGGGAATGAGGATGATATGGATAGCACATGTGGAAGCATGATAAAGAAATCATGCCTTTAGAAAAAAGGGGTTAGCGTCACATACCTTCACGTCTTCTTAACGACTAAACATTTTTCGCCAAAGCTTGCAACTCTACATTCAAGAGGATTCGTACAACATTAGTCTTGAAAACATGCTTAAGCTCAAACTAGAACAACTAAAAAGCTAACCCAATTTGGGCAGCACTTCCCCTATTTCGTCAACTTCCACTATATGGAAAAACAACTCCCAACCACCAATAACAACATCCAATATATCATAATCAAGTAATTATATTCAATTCCATCCCAAATTCCACCAAAATCCTCTTTTCAAATTCATCTATAGTCATCTTCTTCACCTCAACATCTATGTCTTCTCTACTTTAGATTCCCTCCTCAATAAGAGTAACTAAACCTTTAGATCAGTTAAAAATGAGAATAGGATGAAGATCATACCTTGAAGTAGTAGGATTTCACCTTACTCAACTCTCTTTCCAAGACCAATTTCACCACAACCTTGAAAGGAAGCAAGAACATCACTGTCCATGGATTTACCTTGAGGTTTTGATGTTGATTCTCTCTTTGGATGATATGGAAAGGTATGGGGTTGTTGAGAACCTTCAAAAACTCTTTAAAAGACTCTATAGCAGTGGGGAAATGAGTTCGGAAGGTTGGAAATAAGGTTGGGGTCGTTTGGGATTTAAAAAGGTGTCAAAATTACCCTCCGACCTTACTTTGCGATGAGCATGCGGCCTTCCTTGCACACTCAGTGTGCGGCCGCACACTCCTCCCTCCACCTAAAACTAATTTTGGGCAGCGAAATCACCCAAAATGAATCCTCATGGAACCTTTTGGCACTTGTATAAAACTTCATTAACCATACAAGGGGATCTATATCTCTCCATAAAAAGTGATGCTAAGCAATGTGGAACTCAAGCTGTTGCCAAATTTTAACTTTCTCCGACGAACTCACTTCCTTTGCCTCGGTGCCTTTCGAATATTAAGGTATACTCTTGAAATTATCAAGAATTTCTTCTTAAACTTATATAGGATCCATGTTTACTTTAGTCTAATGCTATTCTATTTATAATGCAAGCGACACAAAATTCCAAAGTGTAACTCTTCCTAAGTTAGTTTAGGTTATTTGTTGATGTAGAATGGTAAGGTGATTGCCTGTCTTTCATAATAGTTGAAGAAGCATGAAAATTATCCAACTCATGATTTGGAATTAGGCTAGCATCAAATTTTTGCTTTAACGATTTGGTATTATTACTTGTATGGTGAGCATTGTGATTTCTTCAACGATCACAAGAGCTTGTAATACATCTTGACGGCGAGTTGAATCTCGAGATAGAGAAGGTGGTTAAAGTTGTTGAAAGATTACGACTTAAACATCTTGTATCACCCTGGTAAACCGAATGTTGTTGTTAATGCTTTGAGCTGAAAATCTATGGCCACGTTAGTATATTTGCATGCTCAAGATATGCCGATGGGCAAGGAAACTTGAAGACTTGATAGTCTTGGGTCCGACTTGATGAAGCTGAAAATGGGGGTAGTGGGAGTATGCAATAGCGATCGATATTATGGAGAGAATTAAGTCCAAACAATATGATGAACTTCTAGTGAAGATGCAAGATGGAGTGGAGAAAGGTGAGTACACTTCATTCACTATTGGTGCGGATGACGACATTTTGCAATTCTCTGAGTGCTTATGTGTCCCAATATTTGATGACGGCAAGAAATGATGGTGGAAGTGCATAGTTCTAAGAAATGTCCTGTGCATTCCAGGGATCTACCAGATGGCCATAAGGATTTTAAACAACACCACTATTGGTGGAAGAGAATGAAGGTGGATATCTCTAACTTTGTCGCTAAATGTTTTGAGCTGTCGAGCGGTGAAGGCCGAACACCAAAAGGCCTGGTGGATTGGCTCGAAACATTGATATTCCACGATGAAAGTGGGAGATGATTAATATGGACTTTGTCATGGGTTTACCCGGCCCAAGTTTAATTCTATTTGGGTAATGATATGGATGAACTCACCAAGTTTGCTCATTTCTTTTATGAAGACGGCGGATCTCTTTGCGACACGTTACGCCCCGAGTTATGCTTGAAGAGATCGTCGGGTTACCGGGATTAAAATTATCATATACGACGGATGTATTCAATTCCTTTACTCATTTCTAGAAGTCATTCTAAGAAGATTAGGGAACTCGAGTGAACTTAAACTGCTGCCTTTCATCCTCGGACTAACGGGCATGCGGGCTGACTACTGACGGTAGAAGACATGTTTAACGACTTGTGCAGTTGATTTTAGAGGTAATTGGAATTAACATCTACCTCTTTATGGAATTAGCGATGCAACAATAGTTATGTAGCAAGTATCCCGAGATGGCTCCGTATGAAGCACTTTATGGGGAACGTGCCGGATCTCAATTTGGTGGTTTGAACCCTGCGAAGTAGAACTATTGGATCCCGACTTGAGTCGCGAAGCAACGGACAAGGTGAATCTCGTTGTGCGACGACTTAAGACGACTCGAGTCGATAGAAGTCTTATACGGACATGAGCCATCATGGGCCTAGAGTTTGTTGGTGACAAGGTATTCTTGAAAGTGTCAACGATGAAAAGAGTAATGTGGTTTGGTAGAGCTTGATGAGTTAGTCCTCTTTTCATTGGCCATATGAGATTATTAGGAGAATTGGGAAGGTGGATTGTAATGACCCAAGCTACTGCGAGATGGCCGTGGTGCATCGCAACATTTCGCGTTTAAAATGTTTGGGGTTGTATATTTACGATCCTTTACTCATGTCTTGACTTATGAAGAGATTGAAATCAACGAAAGGTTGTCTTTATGAAGAAAAACCGGTGCGAATCTTGGATCGGCAAGTTTGGAGGTTGAGAACCAAAGACGTAGCTTCGGTTAAAGTCCAATGGAGAAATCATAATGCGAAGAAGCGACTTGGGAAGCGAGGAGGAGGACATGAAAAAAAGAGATACCCTCACTTGTTCCTTATTTCGGGTATGTGTTGATTACTGCGGTGATGGCAGATCTTTGTGATGGTTTAGGCTAAAAGTGTAAAATCCCTCATTTCATGCATATAGAGAATTTTGGTTTGGGGTAGTTGTAAGGAGTCATGAGAAGGACTAAACATGGTTATTGTTAAATTATTAATGAGTTTGTTTGGGAACGTCTTGAGGCTTAGTGAATATCATAGGCTAGGACTTTCATTCGGGGATGAATGATCTAAAGGAGGGATAATGTAACACTCTGTAAATCTGAGTTGGGTGTGAATGTATTAAATGAGAAGTAATGTCACATTTTAGGAATATGAAGTCCTATAAATATGAGTTTAGGTGGAAATAGTTGATTTAAGATCAAGACAGTAAAGTTCGTAAGAGTTCTTAAACTCGTCTAAGTTTTTGTTGATCGAAGCATGGGCCAATTTCTTTAAAATACATTGAGAATTAGGGAAAACTTCCTGCAACAGAAGTTGTAGATCTTTGAAATAAATTTCCAAAGATATAAAGTATAGACTAAACGGAGTTGTGAGGAAAACATTATGACCTTTTTACTAAAGCCTGTTGTACGGGACGCCGAGATTTGAGATGCAACCAAAGCTCGAATGCGACACCGCAAACTCAAGATGCGATGTCGCATATTGGCTAAATTTTGAAAGTTTTTGTAGTGAATTTTCATCCATAATGTGGCCCGTATGCGACCTAGTCGAAATGCCAGCTTGCAAACTCACTTTGGCATACTCGAGCGAGAATATTTTTTGTATAAGAACGTGATTTTCTTAAGATTTCCAAACCCGAGCTTCATTCTTAGCCCACGTTTTCGGGGATAAAAGACCCTATAACTTCTCCAAACCTTACAAGGTGAGTTCCTAATCATCTTATGATTAGAGAAACTATATCAAAGGAACAAGAATTAACAGTTCGTCTTCCCCAAAAAAATCCTGGGTCTTGAAACCCCGAGAAAAAGAAAAAAAGAAAGGAACATTGGAGACATTGAGATTCCTTCAAAGATATGATCCTTGATTTTCTGATGCTATTGAAGGTTTATATTCAGTGTAGGTTATCATGGAATTAGAATCCGTAGATGATTCGTAGTGTTGAAACACGTTCTAGACATGAAAACCCTAGTTTTTCTATGAAGGGGGGTATATGGTAGAATTAGATTAAACCTCTAATATTTCTCATTTAAAACCATTGTAGAATTAGTTAACACGAGAACCCTTGGGAATTATGTGCCAGAGTGAAATTTCCGGTATGTCTATATTCCAAAAATTGTCTTTTCGTTGTGAAAGCATGATTTGTATTTGAGAATCCTTCCTTTATTGCTTGCCTGATTAAAACCTACTAGTTTTGGTGGTTGTTCTTTGTTGAAGGCGGTTTCGAACTAAAAGATGCCATTTGATTAAGGTCATGCATGTAGGTTCAAGCCCGCATCGAACCTTAAATGAATAAAACTTCTTCAAATGAACACGTTTTGCTTATTATGGGATGATTGAATTTTATTTCTAAAAAAATGAAGTTTCAAATGTGTTGTGAAATTGAACGAGATGATTCAAACATGATATTTAAATTGAATGTGACATGAAATACCTACGTGACGAGAAGATGGTTTGAGAAGTGAATTCGGTATAGCCGCTGATTGATGATGCGACTATATGCATGATTGTAATTGTTTGTGTTTGAGCTGTATGGGCAAATTTGTTCTAGTCCGTAGGACGATTAGATGTTATGGATCTAACGTATTAATACGATTATTATTTTTTTCAATCCAGAGGATGATTGACCTCAGGCATGCGGCTCGATGCCTCTATTGTTGGTAGTCCCATGGGACGATTAGCCTCCGTGGTTTCCTAGCCGGAGTATCGAGTGATTGATTTGCCGGTGTGTGGCTTGTTTCGTATTTTGGTTGTGAGTGGCTTGTTTCGTATCTTTATTTACTGTGAGTGTCTTGTGGAAACCTTGAGCTCGTAAATGAAACACACAATGTTATGAGCAGTAACATAAGTGGAGCTTGATATGTATTCCTGTATGTGTCTTCTTATTGGTGATTTCCCCTAGTTTACTGGCTTACTTATTCTGCGGGTTCAAACTATTTCTTTTGATATCGAAATTTACTATCTTACTTTGGTTTTACTAACTATTTCCCCTTAGACATTCATTGAGTACCCAATGCTCGAGGCATACCGTTGTTGTTTTTTATGGAGTGTCGAGGTAACGTAGAAGGCGAGGGTTCGTGATACGCTTTTACGGCAAGAGAGACATTTGCTTTCGAGACTATTTAGTGAGCCGACATGATTTTCGTGGGACAATAATCTATCTACTTTTTTATATTTTAGTTTACGGGTACGTCTCGATGAGTTAGACGTTTATTCATTATCTTAGAAGCTCCATAGATAGTTGTCAAATTGTGGAATGCAGTATGATGGAGCCTCGTTGAGGCATTTTTTTCCACGATTGTGCTTGAGTATTTGATTTGACTTCCGCTGAATTATCTCTAAGAATGGTTATGCCTTTATTCGGTTATAAATGACTTGTTTCATATCTCTTAAGATAGTTGTTTAACGAGAAAAGACTCGGTGTTTGTTGACAGATTCTGATAAGGTGCTTAGGTGTTGTTCATAGCATCGTATACTGTTACATCGAGGGTGGGGTTTGGGGCATGACAATTTGTTGAATAGTTGAAAATGGGCACAAGGCACTGATTTTGCATGCTTATACTTAGGCACAAGGCCACAGTTTAGTATGCTTAAACTTGGGCACAAAGCGACATATTTTTGTGCTGTTACAGCAGAGCAACACGTTTTGCTTACTTGTACTTGGGCATAAGGCCACATATTATGTATACACATATATAATGGGCCTAAAGGCGACGGGGGGAGAACATGATTTTTAGTTAAACGAGGTTGTTCTCTATTCAGAACGGGGAGTATTCATATCTTTACTTTCTTTGTTCTTTTTCGATTTATCGACTATTGGATATTAGTTTCGGTTTCGACACTCTTTACGTGTTTATTGATTTGGGTACCCTTTCCTGAGCACCTCGTATTTCGAGTTCTTTCTTTCGGTTGCTTTACGTGTCGGTGCAATTAAAATACATTGACATCCCCTTTTATTGCTCGGGGGCCTGCATTTCACAATGTTGGTAACGATTTACGGGTTCTGATTCGAGCGCTAGGATTATCATACCGGCTATTTGGTGGGCTTTAGTTCTCTCGGGGCATTATCACGCTTTACAACATTTTCGGTATTTTTCCGGTCGATTAGGTATGCAGGGCCCTTGTCCTGGTAAACAGTCAGACTTTATTATTCTTAGAGGCTTCATAGACTATAGTTGCGATCGATCGGATATTTGCATTGACTTTTTTGTTGCTTCGTATCGGCCAACATTGCGACTTTCGGTATTCGGTATTTTTGCAATTATGATATTTTAGACGGACTCTTTGTAGATCAACATGTGTTGTTATTATTATTATTATTATTATTATTATTATTATTATTATTATTATTATTATTATTATTTCCGTTTAGTATGTTTTGATGTCACGTGTTGATTGGAAATCGGCCGGTTGGTTCGCTTGGTCATGTGCTATCGAGGCACCGAGTGTGTGTTACGCCCATGCCATGGTTCGGGGCGTGACAATTATCCATCTCATTCCAAGTGTTTAAGTAGAGAAGTTTCGGATAGGCGGAAAATTGCTACTTACATGGAGTCATGCCAAAGTGGAGATGTTAGCGGCTTGGTTTTATCTTTGTTTGATAAAGCATTGGATTGGGGATTCACGGGGACTGGCGGGTTTAAACATGAAACAAAAAGGACAATGTAAGTTTAAAACAACATCAGGAATTACAATAAGAAGGAAACAAAAACACCGTTTAGGATGTCCCTTGCTTGAGTGAAATGGGAAAGGTAAGCCTACGACGTTAAGCAGGAGTCTTAGCAATCTCCTTGGTATTTCCTCCATGGTGCAAACACATACATAAGAGATCATCACGGAACAAGCGAGGCCTTGATGCCTCACTCTCTTGTACCTAACGGATGATATCCAAAAGCACTTTTGGTGGTAAGTTAGTCCTTTGCCTTTGTTCGAAACGTGATCGGAAAGAGGCTACGTGAGGGCATTTGTGACTGATTTTGTTTCTCTAATGCTTTCTTTCTGCACCACTACTGTGCTTTCATCTCCCTCGACTTATGAACAATTCTCTTGAAAGACATTTCCATTAATAACAAGAACGAACCTAGCATTTAAACAATGAAACAAAGAAGCACCACACATTTGACATTGGTGAATGTCGTGACGATATAAGCTTTCGATTTTTGTTTGCCTTTTAATCACGTAGGCTTCGATCAACTAAGCCTCAATCCAAAATATTATGGATCGACTAAATGATTTTCATTTAGGTTGTAAACATTCTACTCTATTTAGAGCCCATTTAATTCTAAGACAAATTACTAATTAAGTAAATGTTCTTTAATCCATGACCTAATCTAATATGTGTATATATGGAAAAGTAAAGCTTGACCTGGCGTAGTAGGCGGGACATGTGGCAACACGAGTAAAAGCAGTATTAGCCATTTTCGTCAGAATAATATAACGGTCTCCAAATCTAATTAGAGGAAATGTTGGTACAGTGACTGCCATTTGAATTTCATTAAATGGGAGTAAATTAAATAAGGAGGATACGGCTTACGTAGTTACTCAATTGGAGCAAATCTAGTTGGAGCATTACGATTAGGATTGAATGAGCATTTAAGGCTTATAATTAGTCTTAATTATTAGATAATCACAATGAGGGCTTATTCTTGTACTATAAATAGGAACTATTATTCGTGTTAACATGATGAGATTTCAATGCAATATTCTTTCACAGTTTTTACTTAGAAATAAATTCAGTTTACTCTTGTACTCATTTTAACTATCAATCTAGTCATCAAGCTTCAACTGAAGACTAGAAGTGACTCGTAGAAGAATCACTCCGGCTAAGCTATTCCAAACTCTTTCTTTTACTTATGTCTTATTTTTTTTTTTATAATTCGGCTAATATCCATTGTCTCGTCGATCCCCGTATCCTTTAAACTACTAACAAATTTAACTATACCCTTTTCAGGGCCACTTCGATTTGGACCCATCGTGCGACTAAGGATAATAGTGGTGATTTGTTTTGAATCTGCTTGTTTCTTTTAAGGTTTTTCTTGTATCCGGAGTTATTTGAAAATTTTTGGGTGTCGGTACATAACAATGCTAAGAACGACAACAACGTTATCAACAACAACGAAGCTTCAATCTTTGCTCCGGTGGTAAAGTTAGAAATGGACAAATTGCTTCGTCTCGGGGTCTAGAAGGAATAACAACGAGGATGAAGTAGAGAACGGGGTAGGGGTCACCGAGTCCAAATTTGGACAGGATATTTGATATACTAGAGAAACAACGATGACGATTACACGGTTGCAAAGGATAAGCGAGAATGAATGGGTCAAATAAAGATTATGAGGCACGCATCAAGGTCGAGGTGATGGGAATGGCGAGGAGAAGGTTCGGATGTATACGAATCCTTAGAGGTTTTGAAACTACTCAAGGATGTCGAAGGTGGATATTCTAATTCACGGGTAGATCATATTCTGGAGCACCCCAATCTTAAAAGGACCCGATTGCAAGAAGTATGTTCTATTACGTTTCCCCGTCAGTGTCGCACTAAATTTGATCCCTAAAAGATTGAATCTTGGATCTTCCAATATGACGGAACTACGGTAACATATGATGGCGTATAAGTGCGCAATCAAGGGCAATGATATGCAACCGAGATGGCGAGTCAGTTATGCTATAAAAGTTCAGTAAAACATTGGCTAAAGGAGCAATGACTTGATACCATCATTTATCTGAGCATTCTATTATATCTTTTGCAATTCTTGCAAATGCATTTATCAAAGCTCATGCCGGAGCTAAAAAAGTGCAAGCTAGGAAGGCGATATTGAGAATAGCCCGGAAAAGATGACAAGATGTTGCGGGAGTTCGACAACGTTTCAAAAGGAACGAATACCCTTCCCACGGTACTAAATGAATCGGCGGTGGAATCCGCACTACGGGTTTAAATCCAAGAAGTTCCTCTTGCATCACGAAATTGGAGGAAAACTTGTTGAGTATCCAACAATAACATGGTCGGATGTGCACAACCATTATAAGTCAAAGATACAAGTAGAAGATAATCGATGCGAGCTTGAGCTAGGATTGTAGGAAGAGTAAAGGGGGAGTGAAAAGATGAAAAGAGTAAGCGATTCGAACTTAAAGGCATTAAAAGACATATATCAAGCTTATGAAGCCTTGGAGCGGTCAAACTTGATCGGAGCGAAGACGAGAATAATCGATCTTTTTCATCGATAGGGGTGGTGGAGACGCGGGAGTTACAATCGCGGACCTTCAAGCGAGAGGTTTACAAGATAAGAATGTCACTTCAGGACTTCCTTTGCTAATAATGTGGAAAATCCCCGAGGTTGTCCGAATATAACTTTAACATAGACGTAGGCGAGTTGGTATTAGCAATTGGGCATATTGAAAGGGTGAAATTCCCAAAAGATATCGAACAAATCCTAACCTAAGGGATCGGAGGTTGATATATAATACCATCAAGCGCACGACCATCGGGCCAAGAAAGATTGTCGTCACTTGAGAGATGAGTAGCACAACTATTAAAGGAAGGATACTTGAGAGAATTCTTAAGTGATCGGGCCAAGGCAAATTATGGCAAAAATAAAGATGCAAATAAGCCTGTGAAACTAGTCAATCCACAACATATTTATTAACATGATTATCGGAGGTGCAGATGTCACAAAGACCACTATTGTGGCTTCAAAGAAAATGAGGTATTGGTGACTCGAGAGAAGAGATCCTGGGATTACACCTCAAATGAGCGATCACTTTCAATCATGAAGATGCGAGAGAACATTGCTCATGCACAATTTTGCGTTGGTAATTTCTATTAATATTAATAAGTTTTTTGTTAAACATATTTTGATTGATCCAAGTAGCTCGGCCAACATAATCCAATGGATGGGGTGCTAGAGCAAATGACTTTACTCAATCAAATTGTTCTGGCAGTTTGAGTTTTGAATGGTTTCAACATGGCAAGTGAAATGACGAAAGGAAATCATCACGGTTGGTGTGGCCAGAACGATGCGGCTAACGAAGTTGAATGTCACAGATGGTGTAATGAGGTACAACGTGTTATTTGGTCAACACTGTATACATGATATGGAGGCTGTGCCATCAACTCTGCATATGACACTAAAGTTTCCTACCTCGGAGGGGATTAAGGAAATTCAGGGGAATCAACCAGTGGCTGAGGAAATGTTTGCAATTGGGGGAACATTGGAAAAAGAGAAAGATGCGAAGAATAAAAAAATATAGGATAAGTATAAATTATAGAAACTAGAGGATATAAGTCCGAAAAAGCCGAAGAAAGCAGAAGCTACGAACCCGGAGAAGATAGAAGAAGAAAATGAAGATATTGATGAGGGAGGAAGATAGATTTAGTTCCCGAGATTGTTGTTTTTTGTACCGAATAATTCAGATGCTATGAAGTCGACCATAGAGGAAATCGAGCAAGTGGTCATGTTCACCAAATGGCCCGATAGGAAGGTATACCTGGGCACCGGGTTGACTCTAGAGCTTAGGATTAAGTTTATTAAATTTCTTAAAGCTAATGCAGGTTGTTTTGCATGGTCCCGTTTAGACATGGGTATACCGTGAAATCACCACTCATAAGTTGGCTTTGGATCCAAATTTTCTACCGGTAAAGCAAAAGCAAAGCCACATTGCAGAGGTCAAAAATAGGTTTGTTATGGAAGAGACAACTAAGTTATAAATGTTGGTTCTATCCAAGAAGTTGAATATTCTGAATGGTTAGCAAATGTGGTCGTAGTGCCTAAAAAAGGTAACAGATTTAGGATGTGTATAGATTTCAAAGATTTAAATAAAGCCTACTCGAAGAATTCTTTTTCTTTGCCTCACATTGGTTGTATGATCGATGCTACGGCGGGGTATGAGATGTTGAGTTTTTTTTACGCTTGCGTATTTATGGCAGAAGTATTTCGTGCGTTCGGATATTGCGAAGTTAAGGACAAGACTATGTTACGAAATAATTTTAATGTATGAGTTGTTAGGAATATTATTTATGAACATTGGAGGTATGGAAATATTGAGAAAGGCTAAGGGTAAAGGAAAATTTGTAAAGTGGCATCATGGGAATAATGTGGAAGGCTAGGGGTAAAATGGTAATTTCACACAAAGTTCAAAGAAAAATTTTAAAAAGGGCCAAAGCTTGCATGAGAAGACAAAGGGGTCATCTTTATTAATTTTCAAGAAAATTCTAGAGAAGGGCATATGGATCATGTGACAAAAAAAAAAAAAAAGAGAAAGAAAAAGAAAGAAAAATCTAGAGAGGGCATGTGCCCCTCACATGCCCATGCTTGGAAACTATATATATATATGAGAGAGTTCATCTTTTAATTCAAGACTTTGGAGAAAGAAAGAAAACAAAAGATGAAGGAGAAAACTTAAGGGGACCATTCGGCCACCCGTGGAAAAAACCAAGCCATGGAAATTTTGTTCCAAAAATTTGTTTCTTCATGTATTTCCACTAATTTGGAGGCCCTCTTCAACATGGTATAATTTTTGGAAGAAAAGAATCACTCTTTGTTGCAAAATCATCACTTTAGCTAAGTTGGGAAGTTGTGAAGAAAGGTATGATTTCATCCTCTTCCGTAGGTTATAAAGGTTTTGTTTATGTTATGGTATGTGGAAGTGAGTAGAAATTATGAAAAGTATGGGAATTTGCATGGTGGAAGTGTTGGTGTGCATGTAGCCGTGCATGCCTATGTGTGT
This sequence comes from Lycium ferocissimum, assembly GCF_029784015.1. Classification (NCBI taxonomy): domain Eukaryota; kingdom Viridiplantae; phylum Streptophyta; class Magnoliopsida; order Solanales; family Solanaceae; genus Lycium; species Lycium ferocissimum. Next base: position 20,759,470 of record NC_081353.1, on the reverse strand, counting down.
GTGTAGGAAGTATGCCTTAATTATGATATCTAGTGCTTGGTTGTTATTGTTGTGGATACTATGTTGCTAATGGAAGTTGAATGATTTTGGAGAGGTTGTAGCCGTGTGATGTGTAGTTTGTGCATGGCCGTGTGTGTGAGTTGTGTTGTATGGAAAAGAATGGATAAATTTTATGTAGCATGTTGTTGTTGTTGCAATGTGTAAAGATGGGTGAAATTGCATGAAAATATATGAGTAGTTGTTGTGGCCGAATATATTAGTGTATGTAGATATGATGAATTAATTCTACTTGGCATATTAATTGTTGTGTGATAGATTCTATGGTGAAAAATGAGGATTTAATGGTTAGAGTTGGAGTAATGTGTGAATGGAATTGAATGGAATTGAATTGAATTGAATGGAATTGAATTGGATATTGAAGTGTTACTAGAATAGTTGCTAGTATTGTTGTTGGGTTGGCCGGGTTGAATTCCCGGATTGTTGTTGATTAAAATTGGCCGAGTGGAATTCTCGGGGATGGGCGTATTTCGGGGGAAGTCTTGTGAAATTTCGGTAACCAAGTGTCATTTAAGAATCCAATTCTAAATGCACTAATTAATGTTTGGTAAATGTGACCAAATGTAGATTTTGGAGAAGTTGGAACTTGAATTTGGAGGAGCGTAAGAAGCGGAAAAAGGTATGTAAGGTTTCACCTTCCTTCTTTGGCATGTCCTAGATGTAATAGGCTTGAATACGTGTCTGGGGACCACTCTAATTCTAGAAATCCGAGCTTGAATTTGACTACTATTCATTCAGTGGAATTGAATTAAATGCTTATGAATAGTTGAAAGAATTGTCTAAACACCTAGAACTTGCATGAATAGGATCCGTTTACCCTAAAACTCTCATAAGTCACGTCATGAAACCTATTATACGTAAATTGTGTACGCCGCCTCATTTGACTCGAGGTGGGCCCACTATTCCCTAATTTCCTCCTATGGCTCCATTTGGCTTATTTCCGTATTACAGTTAAAGGAAATTTTTTGGACATCATTCCGACTACTAAATAATAGTTGTTTTAACTAATCCCTCGATTCCGAGGCATGATTTTCTTCATAAAAGTTCCTAAATGGTTTCCAAAGTATTTATTCTTCTCCAAATCCAAGTTTTACAATTCTTTTTGAAAGTTTCTATATCTAGAACGACGACTACGATTTTCCAATGACAAGAATGATGCTAAATATGAGAAAATGTCTATGACACGGTATGACATGACATGATATGATATGATATGACATGATATGATATGATATGATATGAAATGATATGACATGATATGATATGATACGAAATGACATGTTCTACGTTCTCTTAATGTTATTCTCCGTTGGTAGTCTCGCCTTATGATTATCGTTCCTTCAAGGTGAGACAAAGCGACCATGATTACTCCATAATGCGATCGGAGGTTTCCGACCTTTCGTCACTCCGATGGATACATGACTTTCTTTGGGCTCTCATGCATGCCTACTGTATATGTACATGGGTTGGGGGGATGGGATACGTATATGTGGGGAATGGGAAGAAACATGTTTCATTGCCCTGGTGTTGGCTTATCATCCGGACGCGGGATGCCCGGACACGGGATTTATCGGGCGAGCGGAGTATTTCGGCACTATGTGGGCGAGCCGACTTGTTCGGCTATGATACCATATGACCGGACAAGCATGCATGGCATCCGCCCCCGGGGGCACTCATATGTACGGAGTTACGGCTTTACATTATATGATCCCTGTCTAGGTTACTGACTTTACATGATATGTTCCATACGTACGGGTTACAACTTTACATGACATGTTCCATATGCCACGACTTACTCCCTTATACGTGATATGTCTCATACGGGGATACTCTCTCTCATGATATATGCTCTACATCTCCATGTTGTTGTTGCACGTGATTACGTCTCTTTCTATGTTACCATCGCGCCTTGCATACTCGATTGCCTTGCTCGTGCGAGCCCCTCTTCTTCGGGGGCTGCGTTTCGTGCGCGCGCGGGTCGAACCCGGATGGTGAAGCTAGCATAAGAAGATGTCCCGCGAGGTTGGTAGGCTCCGCTTGTCTGAGTCTTGCGCGAGTCGAGCATATGTGCCATGATGATTTGTTCGGAGTTAGAGACTTTGCGGAGACGAGTCGTGTGTATTGGGTTGTCATGTGTAAGCGGCTCAGTCGCCGATATGTTATTATGTTTCGTGTCACGAGTCTTATATGATGTCGAGATTCTATTTATGGAAAAAAAAAATTCTATGTATTCATTTCTTACTAATTCATAAGTTCGTATGTGTAATAAGAGTTAGCGGGTTCGCTCGGCTCACGAATATGGGGTCGAGGGTGCCACATCACCACCCTAGTAAGGCAGGGGTGTGACACTTACTCCGGTTATGACTGAGATAAGGATGAATCTTGGGAGGATCAAGAGAAAACTGCTTATTACTAAGTATGGAACATATTGTTGTAATGTAATGCCATTCGGTTTAAAAATCACGGGACAATAATTAATGACTAGTTAATCACATGTTTGAAAAACAAATAGGTAATACAATGGAGGTTTATATAGATGATATGTTGGTTAAGTCCACAGAGAAACGAGGAGACCGTTTGAAGAATTTGCGAAACGTTTGATATTAACTGGAAGTACGACATGAAGATGAATCCAGAGAAAAATGTTCTAAAGTGGGGAAGGATGTTATACCTCGCATTTTGTACGTTTGAATAATCCGAGTTAATGGCGGAAAGTTAGGGACAAGGTTATATTTTTTTTTTCGGCTTTGTTAAGAATGCATGAGTCGCATATTCATCTTTTGTTGGTATGGAGCATTAAGGGTAAACTTGGAATTTGGAAATTTTAGTTCATGACATGTTGGAGTAGGCCCTTGGTTGGCCAATATTTTCATGCCATGAAATGGCACATGTATACATTACATATTTGTGGAGCTATATATATGCATGGAATGACTAAGAAAGACTACAAATTCATCTTTTGTGACCTTGGAAATTTCTAAAAAATTAAAGAAAAATTGGAGAAAAAAAAAAGAGAAGAGAAAGAAGCACATGACCGGCCATGTGCTCCTATATATATATATATATATATGTGATGAAAATACAAGGCTCAACTTATCATTTTCTAACTCTAGAAAATTCAAGAAAGATGGAAGAAAGAGAGAGAGGGAGTTCGGCCAGAGGAAATTTGGCCGAACATGGCCCCTAAACTTTGGTGATGAAAAATTATTTCCTCCTTGTTTCTCTACTAATTGAAAGGTCCTCGTCGACGTGGAGTAGTCGTTGGAGCAATTAAATTGTTCGTGTGGTCATGAATACTCTAAGCAGGAGTGAAGAAACCAAGTGGAGAAAGGTAAGGTTCAATCTCTTCTTCCATATGTTATGCATGGTTTGTATGTTGTGGAGTGTGGAAACGAATGGAATTCATGAGATTATGGTGTGTTGTGTTGTGGTCGAGCATATGTAGTGCGGTGTAAAAGTGTAGAACTAATTTTATGTAGTGTTTTGATTGTTGTTTATTGTGGATTATGTAATGAAATTGAAGGTTTGATGACTCAAATTGAAGTTGAAATTGTTGGTGGGCTGATTTAGAACCTAAAGTAATTCTAATATAGTTCCATGGATTTATGGAAGATGATGTTGTCAATGTGTGAATTGTTGGTGTAGTTGATGAGTTTGAAAGGAAGAAATTTGTTGTTGATTGTTTTCTTGAACTTAGAGGATTTCGGGTAAAGGAGTGTATTGTTTGGATTGCTTGGAATGTTCTTAAATCATGTTTGAATGGTTGCGGATTGGTAATCGAATATGTGAGCATTGGTATTGAATTGATCGCATGTAGTTTACTTGAATATAAATGAAATGTTGTCGAATTGTGTAGAAAGGAATTATTAATGTTAGAATGCATTTTGAATCACTTACGAATATTGTTAGTTTGGTTGTTGGTTTGGTTGTTGTGATTTGGCCGAGTTGAATTCTCGGGGGTGTTGAAGTTATAGGGGAAGTCTGAAATTTTACGTAGACAAGTGTTAATTTGGTATTGGATGCTTGAGTGCTTATAGCTAATGGTTGATATCTAATGGTGTTCTTGTAGATCGTGAGAAGTCGAGACCTAAGTTTGGATTAGCGTAGGAAGCGAGCTAAGGTATGTAAAGTTCAACCTTTCTTTCTCGGCATGTCTTAGTTGAAAGTAAGTTTAATGACACGACCGAGGAAAACTCTGTCGGTGATCCAAGCATGTCTATGATCCTTATTTGTTTCTTGATATCCGTATTCTTAATGTAATCGAATTATGGCTCTTATGCCTTTTGCATGATTAAATGTTAAAAGTTGCATAGAAGGTTGTTTTCAAAGAGTTTTGTTCCTAAACGATTCTGAAACTACGAACGTTCGTATCTTTCACAGAAAGGCTCGGATCGCTTCGATATGGTTGTAGAAAGTCCTAAAGTGAATTATGTACGTAACCTCGGCGGGCTCGGATTGATTGATGTATGGTTATGGTCTCTCGACACTTGATATCTTTATGATATATGACATGTTTCCGAGTAATGTCGAAAACTATTTGATATGACTATTGTGCGAACTTTCAAATGGCCTTTGATTAGATTACTTCATTGAGTCCATGAAATGATTTTTGTGCATATGGTTTCTCACTACTGCTTGCTCGTGCCAAGCTCAAGGTATCTTTCGAGACTAGGGCCAGGACACGCGTTCGTGCACAAGTCTCTTTTGTATGATTCACCGGTCCTGGGTGGGGGGCGGGACACGCTATTTACCGGTCCCTTATCAAAGGGCCGGGACCTGCCCTTCACCTGGGGTCACTTATTCAGGGAATAGGGACACGGCCCCCTACCGAGTCCCCTTTATAAAAGGGCGGGACACGCTACTACCGAGACCACCACTGGCGGGGCGGGACACCGTGATTCACCGAGTCTCTCACTAGAGGGTCGGGTACGGTATGTGTAAATATATATGTATACATGCATGATGATAATATGATTTTACTTACCGCGTCCCTCGTCAGAGGGTCGGGGCACGTTATATGTATATGTATATGATGATTTTACCCTCACAGGGTCCCTCGCTAGAAGGGGCCGGGACACGCTATATGTTTTTACGATGATTTTATGGCATTGATATGCATGATATATGTTTTTAAAGGCAAGTTTTATGACTCTACGTATTACGTACTTCAGTATGATCCCGCTTATTGTGTTCTCTGCTTTACATACTCAGTACATATTCACCGTGCGACCCCCGCTTTTCTTCGGGGCACGTTTCATACGCGCGCGGTACACCCAGGCAGTGAAGATACTAGTAGAAGATGTTCCGGCGGGATTAGCGAGCTCCATTTCTCTCGAGATCTTTGCCGAGTCCGAGTGTTATGTTATGGTTTCATGCTCGTGTTAGAGACTTTGCGGACGATTGTCGGGGTATAAGATGTCGGTTATGTAAGCGGCTATGTAAGCCGATGTATTATTACGCATTGTGTTATAAGTTTTATATGTTACAAATTTTTATTTGATTTGAAAAAGATGAAAAGCATATTTGACTTTCCGAAAAACATCCGTTATGTATCTATGTTATGGCTAAGGGCCCAGTATGATTGTGAATGTCACAAGAGTCAGCGGGTTCGCTCGGCCCTAGGTAAGGATCGGGTGCCCATCACACCCCATCGGATTAAGGGTGTGACAATATTTATGTATAACTCACTTCTTACATGCATGCTCATGCAGGTACTGTTGATGAGGATGAGGCTAGTGGTTGAAGATTTCGTTGAGTGGATTCTGTCGTTGAGGTGAGACGCCCCATTGTTTATGGAGGCTGTTGTTTCAGCTTTTCTTATTTCATGTCTTTTATTTCTTTTCTTGGAGTTTGCGTGCCCTATAGTTAAACTCATGTTACTCTATTAGATGCTCCATAGTCTTAGTGTAGAATATGGATTAGAGATTTATTATCTTAGCGATCGTTGAATTTAGTAAATTGATAGATGATTTCGGTTGGATAATCTTCTTTTTTTAAATCTTTTTTTATTATTACATAGGGGGTAGGGAAAAAGAATTACAACGTGGGGATTCGAACCCTCACCAACAGCGTGGGAGTTTCGGTATTTCGTATTTAATGAGTATTAATGTGTTTGGACTTGTACATATTTTCTCAAAGTGCTTACGTAAATAGTTAAGTGAACAGAAAATTGAAGGAAATAATTTTTCAAACAGATTTTAATAAAAGTTCAATGGACTTTTTCCTGCACTTGGTGAAAACTATGGAGTTCCAAAACACCGTGGAATATCACATACACACTGATGGGCTAAAGAATTATTATCTTAGCGATCGTTGAATTTAGTAAATTGATATATGATTTTGGTTGGATAATCTTTTTTTTTAAAATCTTTTTTTATTATTACGTATGGGGTTGGCGAAGGGGATTACAACGTGGGGATTCGAATCCTCACCAACAAAGGGGGGATTTCGGTTGGATAATCATTTCATATTTAATGAGCATTAATTTGTTTGGACTTGTACATATTTTCTCAAAGTGCTTATGTAAATAGTTAAGTGAACAGAAAATTGATCGAAATAATTTTTCAAACAGTTTTTAATAAAAGTTCAAAGGACCTTTTCCAGCACATTGTGAAAACTATGGAGTTCCAAAACACCGAGGAATGTCACATACACACTGAACGAACAGTGCAGAGATGCTGAATGAAATTAAATAAAATAAAATGTGAGGCAAAAGCTTCCAAAAACACACAGTTGATAATTGATGGACAAAAAAGCTTTGTCTCACCATATATCTGCAGTGTCCTCAGAATATGAATATACTTCTTGATTTGAAATTTTCCACTCTTACTTTTTAAAGTTTCGTACTATTGTCTACTTATATATAGCAACATATCACTACTTAAAGCCTGCGCCTGAAACCCTATTATATACGCATGGCCTGACCTTTTTTGTACTGTATATTCCTGAATACTCTTACTTATGTATTTTAGTAGGCGTTTGGCCATGCGTTTTCACTCATAGTTTCAAACTCCAAATCATCCAAAAAGGCATGATTTGGGGTTTGACACTATGGTTTCAACCTTTTTAAATATAAAATTTAACCCATAAATTCATATTTTGTAAAAAAAACTCATAAGTTGGTAGATATTTTTAACAATTACCCCATTAATCATTTATTAATCTCATTAACTTCCACCAACCTTTATTTATGTCTACCAACCTTTAATTTATGTGGGAGGATTATATTAAAGAGTTGTTACATTACTATTGATGTTAAATTTTCGTTTTTTATTGAACTAAAGTTTGATTAATTGATATTGTATTTTTTTAGAAAGGCCTTCTAGCAGTGTATTAATTTTGTTATGCACTATGACTTGCTCATTTGGTAAGATTGTATAAGAATTGAGAATGTTTTGACAGTTTTCACAATTTGTGGGGTTTTTATGTCTATAAGAGAAAATACAACTTAAAATATCCAAATTGCATGTCCAAACATGGTTTGAAACCATGTTTCAAACCATGTCCAGACGGGGCCTTAATTTTAATTTTAGTTTGACCTAATTACCCTCTGTTCCAATTTATATCACACCATTTTCTTTTTAGTCTGTCCGAAAAATACATTTCTATAATTAAAAGCAATTTTGCTTTAAAATGTCTCTTTTACCCTTAATTAGATGATTAATAGTTGCGCAGTTGTCTAATGTTTGTTTTAGACCACACATTTTAAAAGCGGAAAAGGACCAAATATACCCATGTAGTATGGGAAAATGTTTAAATGTATCCCTCGTTATACTTTGGGCCCAAATATATCCTTGCCGTTATACTATTGGCTCAAATATATCCCTCCTCCATTAAGTTTGTCTAAGGTGGATATCCAATCATGCGTGTGGCCCAATATTTGATGAGGTGGACGCGTGGCATGCCTTTAACCCCCTAACCATTTGCCCCTTACTCTATTTGTTCTTCCACCATTACAATTTCCTTCCCCTCCACCATCATCGCCACCATTACCATCGCCAACAGACAAACGGAAAATCGAAAATATCACGAGTCACAACTGAGCAAAACATGAGATGTGATGTTAATAAGATCATCACTTGTTTAATTTGTTATGAACTGTTCGCTGGTACACAACTTGGACATCTTAATTAAAATTAAATGATAAATCAAATGTGATTTCTATAACTTCATTTTTATTAATTGAAAAATAAACTTTCAACCTTCAAGCTAAATATCCAGCATGACAATTAAATAGTATTCTGCTAGCTCTCAAACCAAACTGCATTACATGGAGTTTAACATTCCAGTACTTCGTAATGTTGCAGTTAAGAATATTTTTGGGATACAAGATCCACTTATACCCAATTTTGCGAATCATTAACGCGTCAAGTCAGAAGGAAATGTTTTCCAAATCACACTTCTCATGGTAGAGGCGGCAATGGTAGTGAAGGAGAAGGAAATTTTAATAGTGTAAGAAAAAATAAAGGGGCGGGGTAAAATGGGTTAGGGGCACTGAGGTGGCATGTCACGTGGCGTCCACCTCATCAAATATTAGTGTCACGTATGATTGGATGTCCACCTTGGACAAACTTAACGGAGGAGGGGTATATTTGAGCTAATAGTATAACGGCAGGAGTATATTTGGATCCAAAGTATAACGAGGGGTATATTTAAACCTTTTCTCATAGTACTGGGGTATATTTGGCCCTTTTCCATTTTAAAAGTCAGTCTTTCTTTCTTAAACTTTGTGCCAAGTCAAAAAGTGTCACATAAATTAAGATGGAGAGTATGTAAAGAGTCCGTATTTAATTTATTGCATTTTGAGAAAAACGTTAAAAATGTCCTTAGTGTTTTAAAAAATGTCTTAAATTTGTCCTTCTTTCATTTATTTGGATACTGGTTGCCCTTTCAGGTTAAAAAGACCCTCTTTTTAGTGAAATATTGAGATGACATATGTGAGACTAGCTAAATAGGATAACGAATTTATTGGTTCATGCAGATATTAGACAACACATAAATATTTCGATCAATCTAGATTTCTTTGTTATATAATTACTGGGGTTGCATAATAATCAACCATTATTAAACGATGAAGAAGCTAAGTAGAACCTAAATCTGGAATTTAGTGGAGCTTGCTTGCACTAGTTTTGAATAAATCATCGCAACTACAAATGAAGAAAACATGATTTTCTTTTGAATCCATTGAGTCGCAAGACGTGAAGTATCGAACAACTGGTATGAATAAATCTGATGTTTTTTTTTGTTTTTTTTGTTTTTTTTTGTTCATACGATGAGGCTGAGAAACAATTATTAAATCAGATTTTTGTCAACATACTTGTTGGGCCAGAAAACATTGAATTGTCATTTCTGAACGATTGCTGTCCGACCATAGTAGCTTGAGTTGAACCTTTAAATCCGAATATATGTTGCGGGATCAATGGTGTTTTGGCATATGGGATTTTGATGTATTTCTGATTTTAAAACGTTATCTACAAGGAAGTCGAATTATAATCATCGGGTTTTGTTGACCACTTGATCATTGTTATATAGACTAGTTATGACTCTTGAGTTATTTTCATTCGAGAGTTTGTTGGTTACTGAACTCGATAGTTTCTAACCTGATGAAGTCGACTCCACCATTGTTGAACTCAAATAGACTAATAAAATATGATCTAATGTGAACTGAAATGTGGATGTTGGAACGTCACGTGTCGGTACCGAAAATTGATAAATGTGGTCGGTAAAAACGGTCTGACACGATTGGTCAATTTGGAGAAAAAAATTTTTTAAAAAAAACCGATTCAGTTGATTTTCTTAAATTACATAGTTATAAAAACGCACCATCCATGATCGAACTGAGGTATTTAGCAAATACTATTCTAGAACTAGATCATTGGTGCTTGTTGGATTAAGAATTGTATTTTTCTATTTATACTCTTCAAGTGCATTTTTTCACAAAAAATAATGGATGAATTTGGTTGGTCTTTTTTGAAAAGTTATATTACCGACCGCGTCGTCAGTTTGGCAAAAAGAAATTCCTGAAAAAATGATTGACCCAATTTGGTCAGTGTTTCAATTTCTCCGATTTATGTGCAAAAAGAATCGACGAAATCGATCAGTTTTTCTATTTTTCGGGTTTTGTCACTGAAATGAACAATTGAATTCAGTCGAAAGCTTATAATAATTGATTTTTTTTTTTGTTGCAAAAATTAACTAACTACATCAGTTTGTAATCAGTATTTTGGTCGCAAAACACCTGCTTTTTAGTAATACTAGTTTAGTAATCAATTTTTCTATTTTTCGGGTTTTGCCACTGAAATGAACAACTGAATTCAGTCGAAAGCTTATAATAATTGATTTTTTTTTTTTCCAAAAACTAACTGACTACATCGGTTTGTAATCAGTATTTTGGTCGCAAAACACCTATTTTTTAGTAATACTAGTTTATACTCCCTCCGTCTCAATTTATATGAAACCATTTCTTTTTTAGTCAGGCCAAAAAAGAATGACACATTTCTAAATTTAGCAACAATGGAACTCTAAAATTCTCATTTTACCTTTAATGAAATGATTTCTGGCCACAAAAATTTCTTTGACTTATTTTAGATTACAAGAATCAAAAGTCTTCATTTCTTTTTTAAACTTTGTGCCGGGTAAAACACCCTCATATAAATTAGGGCGGAGAGAGTAGTTGTTTTGAGTTAACTCAATGGGTTGGATTATTTATCATAGAGGTTGCGTGGATTAATAAATCAATGCCCACTACGAGAAAAAAAAAATTGGCAACAATTTTTTTTTTGTTGCCATAGATTGATTATTATTGCAAAAATCTTTTGGTAACAAAAAAAAAAATTGTTGCATAAACTTTTCCCAACTGCTGTTATTGCAACGACGTGCAACGACTTTTTTTTTTTTATTGCCAAAAGTACTTTTTGCAACAATAGTCAATTCTATGGCAACAAAATTAAATTGTTTGGCAACAAAAAGTTCATTTGCCAACAATAAAACTAAGTTGTTCTTTAAATATTAAGTTTTTGTTGTCATTTCTATACTTTCTTGTAGTGGCCGCTTATTTAATTAAAATCCTATATGTGTCATTTCATTATTTCGTTAAAAGAACGGGATGTTAACCCCGAAAATTATCGGTGAGGACAATTGGAGTGGGATATATTTTTAACATCAAAATTAGAATTAAGAGAACTTGGGGGATAATCGGTGGAAGGAACTCAAATTTAAGCCATTTTGGATACGGACATTTTTTTAAACCTTTGCCATTCATTTTAAGATAATTTATTTCCAACTAATAATATATTTCCTTTTAGTGTATGTAGTCGCCAAAAGATCTGGTTGGTAATATTATTGATTTAAACAAAAAGATAATGCAATTTGAGGCTCTTCACTATTGTGGCATAACATAGCCTTTTCGTAAATGGATAGAGCGATTTCGATCTAAAACTTCCGAGATTTTAGTGTAATTTGTCCTATGAGGTTTGAAGGTTCTCTTGGAATATCTATTAGATATTCTGAAAGAAGTCTTTGCGTTTTAGCATGTTACAAATTTTTGTTTAGTTTCGTGTGATGGAGGACATGGTCAGCTTTTTCTTTATTATTATTTTTACTTAATATAATATTAGCTTGAGACGAGTTTAAATGGAATGATATGATGACTGAAAATTCATATAATCGATCTCAAAAAAACATGAAACATGACTTAGGCCTCATTTGTTTGCACTTAATGGAGGTCTGAATCTGAATGGTTCAGATCTTATGCCATTAAGTGCATTTATTTACATTAAGATCTAAGCGCTTATTTGATGCGAATGGGTGCTTAATCATTAAGATTTTGAACAAAGTCTTAATATCGTTAAGAGGTATTTTGTATGATAATTTTTACCACCGGCTCCGCCCCACCCTCCCCCACCCCTTCTTCCCCACCACCCCAACCCACGTACCCTAACCACTACCCCCTTTCTACAAACCCGCCCTCGCCTATCCATCCCCACCACCACGCACCTAAACCCTCCACTACCTACACCGACCCCCCCCCCCCCCCCCACCACCACCACCAACACCACCGCCTGACCTCGCTTACCGCCCCCTCACCCCGCCTACCTTACCCCGACCCCCTTCTCCTCCAACCACCACCACCACCCCTGCCCCGGACCGGCACTGCCACCACCTACCCGCACCATCACCCCCACCCCTCCCACCACCATCCACCCCCCCCCCCCCAAAACCTAACCCCCACCTTTATAAACATCTCCGTCATTACTAGCAAATATAAATGTTTCATTTTTTTTTTTATCAAATAGTATTTTTATTTTATTAAATTTGTATTTATTTTTTATATTTAGTTACTTTTTTATTTGAATTGTATATTTATTATGTTTAAATAAATACATTATGATTCAGATGTTGAAAAATAAATAGTCTTAACCATTCAGTGTTCAGATCTAGAGATAACATCTTAATCATTTAGATGTGCATTCAGATTCAGACGTCTTAATCTTAATGAAAACAAATGAGGCTTTATAGTCATAAGTTCAAAAACTATCAAGAATACCCATTCATACCAAACAAACACGCTAATACCAAATTATTCCTATGTGTTGAAATGGGTTCCAGTATTCTTATTTTACTAATTTGTAATTGTCTTGTTGAATGCATCTCAATTTGTGTAATTTTGTTGTTGAATAATACTATTTTCTGCATTTCAAAAAAATTTGTCCAAATGTGAGACATCATTGGATATGGAGACTAAATAATTAGTTATTGGACATTAACAAGCAGTGACATAATTTTTGGGATTAAAAAATAGTGACCGCTTAGGAGATAGTTTTAAGCCTTCAAATAATTCTTACGTTTTGAAGTATTCTTCATTAATGGGGGCCTATCTTATACTCTTTTCATACTTTATTTATGTTGATATTCATGCCTTACATACTCAGTACATTACTCGTACTGACGTTCTTTTGTTATGGATGCTGCGTTCATGCCCGCAGGTAGACAGGGAGACGGACCAGACTCCTAGGCTGCTTTATCAGCGATTACACATGACTGCTCTATTCGTTCTGGAGCTACAATTCAGTTGGTACAATTCTTTTGTGTATATATGGGCATGGCGGGGTCCTGTCCCGTCCTTATGATTCTACGCACTCCATGTAGAGGTTCGTAGACAGATGTCTATAGCTGGATGTTCTGTAACCTTATCGGTTCATATTTTTGTACATCATTTTTGGCAGCCTTGTCGGCTTGCGCATATGGGCATAGTCGATGATGTTTATATAGATTTACTTTATCTTTTGGACTCATGCCCTTTCAGACTATGATATTTACGAGTTATCATTTGTGGCCCACCTAGATATGATTATGATAAGTATGTTAAGAGATGCTCGGTAGGATAGCTCCGGGTGCCCGTCATGGCCCTCTGGTTAGGTCGTGACAGTTATCCAAAGCCTGAACTGTCACAACCCAACTAGTGGGCCATGACGGGTACCCAAAGCTGGCTACCGAGCACCGCTCATTATACTATATATAACATCTTCAACATTGAACTTGTCATAACAAATTTCCAAATCTCCCAAAATATGTATATATGCATAAGCCCACGAGGCTACCAAGATGATGTACAACATATATAATGAAAAGGTCTCATAACATCTACAACCCACATGTAAGTATTTACGAGCCTCTAACTGAAGACTGAAATCATAAGGACGGGACAGGACCCCGCCGTGCCCCAATATATATACACAAAAGGATGTACCAAGAAGTGGCAACTCCGGAGTAGTGGAATTCTTTAGCAAATCTGCTGAATAAGCTTCTAAGCATCTATACCGTCTCCCTGTCTACCTGTGGGCATAAACACAGCGTCCATAAAGAAAAGGACGTCAGTATGAAAAATGTACTGAGTATGTAAGGCATATATGGTAACATAGTAAGGAAATATAGAAAGCATAAGAAGGAAAGATAACTGTAACTGCTTGCCTCTTGAGGCAGAATCATGCATGCTCACTTTTACTTTTGAAACATATCACACATACATGCATAAACTGTCTGAATCAATAACATCATTAGCCCGTATCCGGGCCTCCCGCGTCCGGGGTAATCATCTCACGCCGCCCACTAGTGGTGCCATGTTCGGCCAAGTAGGCACGGTGTTATCATTATCCCTAAGCTACCCATCGAAGTGGTGTCATGCCCGGCCAACTAGGCTCGGTGTAATCATACATATATACCTATCATGAAGCATGCATAAGAGCTCAAGTAAACGCTGTAACTCTATCGGAGTGACGTAAGGTTGGTAACCTCCGATTACATTATGGAACATCATGATCGTCATGTCACACTTTGAAGGAACTAGCATTGTAAGGTGAGGCTATCAGCAATGAATAGCATCAAGGAATTATGTAAAGATCATTAACATCATAATAGCATCATATCATTATCATGGAACATATCTCATCTCTATCTCGTAGGAAACTTCTAACACTCTTTAGCTTTCATCTTTTGGAATGTAAGAAGGTCATGGGAATTACCGGAAAGAAATCACAATATATAAGAATCATGCCTTTGAAGGAAGGGCTAGCCTTACATACCTTTATATCTTTTTAGCTCTATTGCCTACCTGCTTGCCTTTCGAGCTCGCGATTCTACCTTCAAGGGAATTTGTACTAAGATTAGATAACCGGAAACATACTTAAGCTTAAGTTAAAGCAACTAAGAGTTAATGAAAATTTGGCGACATTTCCTTTGTTTCGACAACTTCTTCCATAAAATAAGACAACCGTTAACCATCAATAAGGACACCCATAATAATATAATCAATAGATTCTTCAAGTTAAACATTGTTTACTTCTTAAATCCACCTTCAAAATCATCCATAACCATACCTATAATACAACATCATATTCATTCTCATAAAATACTTCTTTAACATCATTTGTATTATTCACCACAAGATTGTACTCATAATATGTCAAGACCTATTATTCAAGTCAAGTCATCATTCAAGAATGTCACTATTTCCATATTTGCACTCCATATTCTTCTTCCTTCCATAATCCAAGTCTTTCAACCACTCAATATTCTTAATAACATGAATTGAACATAACACTCACCTTTGATGATGTAGGAATGGGCTTTGGATGAACGTACTTCACTTGGAGAGAACCCCATTTCAACACAAAAGGACTTCTTGATTTCTACAAACCCTAGTGAGTATCCATACACTTTATTTTTACTAATTCTTGGTGTTTACTCCTTGATTTCCCTTGGATATATGATAATATGGTGTGAGTAATATTCTAGAGCTTTCAAGACTAGTGAGAAGGTGAAATCTGAAAATTAGGAGCATGACTCGTATATTTATAGCTGAAACTGGAATGTTCCACAGAAGCGGTTCGACGAGTGGGTCAACGACCCGTCGATGTGTCGACGGTCTGTCGACTTGCTTCGTTGACTTAAGCCTGAAAATCCCTGATTGCAGGAACATGTTGAGGATTGGGTCGACGATCCCGTCGACGTGTCGACGGTCTGTCAGCTTGGTCCATCGACTTGCACCTGCAGGTCTCAGTCTACAGAAACATATTAATGGTGCACAGTGACGGTCCGTCGACATGTCAACAGCCCATCGGCACTGACTGGTGTCTGCAGAATTTCCTGAATCCGTTCAGATTGCGTCGATTCGATTTGTTCAACTTCTAACCCCATAAATCACAAGGAATACCTGTTGGTATGTTGTATTCGGGATAAGATATTCTCTACCTTAACTTTCTCCAACAAGCTTTCTTCTCTCTCCTCAATGCCTTTGGAATCTTAATTAGAATCATTAAGTATCCCTTCTTACTCGAAGGGACATCATATACACCTTAACTTATGTTAGTCTATTCACCGCCTAGCAGCCCAAAATTTTGAGGTGTAACACTCTCCCCCCTTAGGAACATTCGTCCTCGAATATTAAGTTCTCAGGAATTCTACAGAAATTTTGCCAGAGTTTCCCCTGTAATATGGCACTACCACCCTGTCACAACAACCCACAATAACAACGCCTCACAGGGCTACAACACAATGGTAAGAAAATATGGCCACACACGACCAAAAGTATTAAAAGAAAGCATTACGTACCTTATGATAATGGTGTCTCATCTTGAATCTCATCCACGGGGGGGGGGGGGAGAAGAGGATAAAAATGTGGATACTTGGACTTCATGTTTTCTTCCGCTTCCCAAGTCATTTCCTCTCAGTTATTATTTCTCCATAAGACCTTAACTGAGGTTATCTCTTTATTTCTAAGTTTTCGTACTTTCCTGTCTAGTATGGCAATGGGTACCTCTTCATAAGCCAGCTTCTCCGTAACTTGAACATCATCTATAGGCACGATTCTAGTAGGATCTCCGACACACTTACGGAGCATCGATACATATAAAACTGGATGGACTGACTCAAGTTCTGGAGGTAAGTCCAGTTTATAAGCTACTTGGCCTATCCTGTGGACTACCTTATAGGGTCCAATATATCGAGGACTCAATTTTCCTTTCTTGCCAAATCTCATCACGCCCCTCATCAGTGATACCTTTAGGAATACCCAATCATTAACTTGGAATTCTAAGTCTCGCCGACAGTTGTCCGCATAGATTTCTAGCGACTTTGGGCTGTGAACAATCGATCTCAGATAACTTTAATCTTTTCCACCGCTTGTTGAATCAACTGAGGACCTATTATATGTACCTCTCCTACTTCAAACCATACGATTGGCGATCTACACTTTCTTCCATATAAGGCTTCATACGGGGCCATTCGGATGCTGGAATGATAGCTGTTGTTATAGGCAAATTCAATAAGTGGCAAATGTTTATTCCAATTTCCTCCGAAGTCTAGTATACATGCCCGCAACATATCTTCCAAAGTCTGAATAGTGCGTTCAGCTTGTCCATCCATCTGTGGATGAAATGCTGTGCTAAGCTTCACTTGAGTCCCCAAACCTTCCTGAAAAGACTTCCAGAATTTAGCCGTAAATTGTGCTCCTCTATCGGTAATAATAGATACAGGAACTCCATGAAGTCGTACTATTTCTTTAAGATATAGCCTTGCATAATCTTCTGCGGCGTATGTAGTCCTAACTGGTAGAAAATGAGCTGACTTTGCAAGTCTGTCAACAATTACCCATATGGAGTAATATTTGCGCCGGGACGAGGCAACCCTACAATAAAATACATGTTGATGACCTCCCATTTCCAGGTTGGAATTTTCATAGCTTGCAACAATCCTCCCGATTTTTGGTGCTCAATTTTCAATTGCTGGCAATTGGGGCACTGAGCTACAAATTCTGCTATATCTTTCTTCATTCCATCCCACCAGTACACTAGTTTGAGATCATAGTACATTTTGGTTGCTCCTGGATGAATAGAATAACGGGAGTAATGAGCTTCTTCCAGAATCTGATGACGTAATCCCGCAACATTCGGAACACACAATCTGCCTCGGTATCTGAGAATCCCATCTGCA
The DNA here is from genome assembly GCF_029784015.1 of Lycium ferocissimum. NCBI lineage: Eukaryota > Viridiplantae > Streptophyta > Magnoliopsida > Solanales > Solanaceae > Lycium > Lycium ferocissimum. Next base: position 20,741,926 of record NC_081353.1, on the reverse strand, counting down.
GAGATCTCAAATGGTGACTTCTCCTTCTGGGAAAGTATGTCTCTATAGTGGCTCAACTTGGGATCTTCATATTGGCGCTCTTTCACTTCCATGTCTAGAGATGAAACAATTGGGTTATGCAAAGCAACTCTTGTGTCGTCCGAGTCCATTAAGCAAACTCCTAGGCTAGCTGGTGGAGTTCATGGACTAATTCTTTCTTCTCTAGCTGGACATCACATAGACTACCCATTGATTTGCGGCTAAGTGCATCAACCACCACATTTTCTTTTCTGGGGTGATATAAAATACTCACATCATAATCTTTCAATAGCTCTGACCACCGTCTCTGCCTTAAATGCAACTCTTTTTGTTTGAAGGTATATTGGAGACTTTTGTGATCCGTGTAGATATCAAAATGGACGCCGTACAAATAGTGTCTCCACATCTTTAGTGCATGAATAACCGCAGCCAATTCAAGATCATGAGTTGGATAATTCTTCTCATGCTTCCGCAGCTGCCGAGAAGCATAGGCGACAACCTTACCGTGCTGCATTAACACACAACCCAATCTAACACCGGAGGCATCAGAATAATAACATAACTATTAGCCCCCTTCTGGAAGGGTTAAAATTGTAGCTGAAGTCTATCTATCCTTCAATTCCTGGAAATTGCGTTCACAAGGATCGGTCCACTGAAATTTTGCTGACTTCTGAGTTAGCTTCATCAGTGGTGCAAAAGTAGAAGAAAATCCTTCCACAAATCTTCTATAATAGCCTGCCAAACCTAAAAAGCTATGGACTTCTGTAGGCGTTGTAGGCCTTCGCTAAGTTTTCACAGCCTCAATTTTCTGAGTATCAACTCGAATGCCGTCAGCTGAATATATGGCCCAGAAAAGTTACCGAATTCAGCCAGAATTTGCATTTTGAAAATTTAGCATACAATTCACAAGCCCGAAGAATTCTGAGGACAGTACGCAAATGATCTACATGTCTCGCTTCAGTCCGAGAATATACTAGAATGTCATCAATGAACACTATCACAAATAGATCTAATAAAGGCCTGAACACATTATTCATCAAATTCATGAACACCGCTGGGGCATTTGTCAACACAAATGACATTACTCGAAATTCATAATGGCCATATCTAGTTCTGAAAGCTGTCTTCGGAATGTCTTTTTCTCTAACTCTCACTTGATGATAACGTGACCTCAGATCTATTTTGAAAAACCACTTGGCACCCTGTAATTGATCAAACAAATCATCGATTCTCGAAAGAGGATATTTATTCTTGATCGTCACCTTGTTCAATTGCCTATGGTCAATGCACATTCGTAAAGAACCATTTTTCTTTCTTACGAATAAGATAGGTGCTCCCCATGGTGATGAGCTGGGTCTAATAAATTCCTTCTCGAGCAAGTCTTTCAATTGCGCCTTTAGCTCTTTCAATTCTGCACGAGCCATTCTGTAGGGAGGAATAAATATAGGTTTGGTATCCGGCAACACATCGATAGCGAAATCAATCTCCCGTTCCGATGGAAGGCCTGGAAGTTCATCTGGAAATACATCTGGGAACTTATTTACTACCGGAACAGATTGGAGAGTTGGCAGCTTTGCTTCAATGTCATAAACTCGGACCAAATGATAAATGTAGCTTTTAGCAATCATCTTTCTTGCCTTGAGATAGGAAATAAACCAATCCCTTGGAGATGCTGTGTTATCTTTCCATTCAAGTACTGGTTCTCCTGGAAATTGGAATCGAACCATTTTTGTTCTGCAATCCATATTAGCGTAACAAGAGGCCAACCAATCCATGCCCATAATAACATCGAAATATAACATTTCCAGCTCAATTAAATCAGCTTTAGTCTGACGATCATATACTACAATCACACAATTCCTATATACTTGTCTAGCTATTACTAGGTCACCAACGGGAGTGGATACCTCAAAAGGTTTTATTGGCTCGGGTTTCACCCCAATACGACCAACAATATAAGGAGTGATATAAGACAATGTAGAATCCGGATCAATCAATGCATAAATATCATGAGAGAATATGGATAGTATACCTGTAACCACATCAGGGGAGGACTCAAGATCCTCGTCGTCCGCTAAAGCATAGATGACACGGGCTGGGGGCCACCCCGAACTAGATGCCACCCCTCTGCCCCTACCACGGCTTGCCGAAGCCTATGGAATCTGCCCAACGGGGCACACGGACGAAGAAGAACCTGCTACTGATAATGTGGGCTGAACCCCACCTCTACCGTGCATTGAGGGACAATCACGCATCATGTGCCTAGTCTGTCCACAAGCATAAAAAACTTCTGAGCCTTGGAGACATGGACCCGAATGTAACTTTCTGCACTGAGTGCATCGTGGAACCGGTGGTCTCCTCTGACTAGGATCAGCTCCAAACTAGGGACCTCAGACCGTCAAACTCTGACCCGGACCAAAATAAATGGGGCGATCAAATCTCTTGCCCGCGAATCGAGGAGGTACACTAGTCGCGGACTGGCTTGAATATCTAGAATACTGTTGCCACTGACCCCCTCTATACTCACTACAAGCACCGGCAGATCTGGCCCTCTTACTCTGCCCTCTATTAATATCGTGCTCACCCCTTTGCGGCTGTTACTGCTCTTCTAAATTATGGGCATGGGATTGAATACAGGAGATGTCCATCCCTTCTTGTAGTGAGGCTGTCAAGCAATCTTTAAACAAATGTGGCCCCAAGCCACTCACAAATCGATGTACTCGGTCTCCCATATCGGCCACCATGGTCGGAGCATACCGGGCCAATGAATTGAAACGAAGACTATATTCCCGAGCACTCATATTTTCTTGCTTTAGATTCAAAAACCTATCAGCTCGGGCCCTTCGAACCTCGGGTGGCAAATAATGACGAAGGAAGACATCTACAAATTCTTGCCAAACTGGGGAAGGTGCATTTTCCTTCCTTGAAGCTATCCAATTATTATACCATAGAATGGCGACATTCCGCAATCTATAAGACGCTCACTCCACTAACTCAGTATTGGAAGCATGTATAATCCGCAGCGTCCTCAACATCTCGTCGATGAAACCCTGCGGGTCTTCATCTGGCTTTGACCCGAAAAATTCTGGCGGGTTCAAACTCATAAAATCACGAGCTCTGGCACTAGTGGCTCTATCACCCGGACCTGCACTCTGCCGCTGAGCCTGGGCGGCAACTAGCTGTGTCAACAACTGAATGGCCTCGGTCATCTGTTGACCCGAAGCACCCGGTGGAGGGACTGGAGGCACTGGAACTGGAGCTGGAGCCCCTTCGTGCTCCTCCGAAACAAGCGGAGTGTGAGAGGTATGAGATGGAGCCTCATTGTGGGACTCACCCTCCTCTATATTTACTGGGGGCTCCCGTTCAATCCGCCGTTCTGTTGTAGCCTTGCCCTTCTGGGCGGCTGTTGCTTTCCTCTTTACCGGCATCGCTGAAATCATAACGCATAATTAGAAAAGGGAAAGATCTTATATTATGGCTCTATCGCACGATCTATGGAGAAGAAAAACAATCATTATTCCTAAATGCCCCGCAGCCTCTTATTTATAAGTGTGACACGCTTCACACCCATAAAAAAGACTCTACTGGACACGGCTCGTAGACACACCCTAGGACAGAACTGCTCTGATACCATTTTGTCACGACCGAACTAGTGGACCAAGACGGGTACCCGGAGATGGCTACCGAGCACCGCTCATCATTCTATCTATAGTGCTCAACCGGGGGATATATATTTAACATCTTCAACATCGAACTTGTCATAACAAATTTCCGAATCTCCCAAACTATGTATATATGCATAAGCCCACGAGGCTACCAAGATGATGTACAACATATACCATTAAAAGGTCTTATAACATCTACAACCCACATATAAGTATCTACGAGCCTCTAACTGAAGACTGAAATCATAAGGACGGGACAGGACCCCGCCGTGCCCCAATATATATACACAAAAGTATGTACCAAGAAGTGGCAACTCCGGCGTAGTGGAGTGCTCCTGCAAATCTGCTGAATAAGCTCCTAAGCATCTGCGCCGTCTCCCCGTCTACCTGCGGGCATGAACACAGTGTCCATAAAGAAAATGATATCAGTACGAACAATGTACTGAGTATGTAGGGCATATATGGGAACATAGTAAGGAAATATAGAAAGCATAAGAAGGAAAGATAACTGTAACTGCTAGCCTCTTGAGGCGGAATCATGCATGCTCACTTTTACTTTTGAAACATATCACACATATGCATAAACTGTCTGAATCAATAACATCATTAGCCCGCGTCTGGGGTAATCATCTCACGCCTCCCACTAGTGGTGTCATGTCCAGCCAAGTAGGCACGGTATTATCATTATCCATAAGCCTCCCATCAAAGTGGTGTCATGTCCGGCCAACTAAACGCGGTGTAATCATACATATATACTTATCATGAAGCATGCATAAGAGCTCAAGTAAACGCTATAACTCTATCGGAGTGACGTAAGGTCGGTAACCTCCGATTACATTATGGAACATCATGATCGTCATGTCTCACCTTGAAGGAACTAGCATTGTGAGGTGAGGCTATCAACAATGAATAGCATGAAGGAATCATGTAAAGATCATTAACATCATAATAGCATCATATCATTATCATGGAGCATATCTCATCTCTATCTCGTAGGAAACTTCTAACACTCTTTATCTTTCATCTTTTGGAATGTAAGAAGGTCATGGGAATTATCGGAAAGAAATAAAAGTATATAAGAATCATGCCTTTGAAGGAAGGGCTAGCCTTACATACCTTTATATCTTTTTAACTCTATTGCCTACTTGCTTGCCTTTCGAGCTTGCGATTCTACCTTCAAGGGAATTTGTACTAAGATTAGATAACCGGACACATACTTAAGCTTAAGCTAAAGCAACTAAGAGTTAATGAAAATTTGGCGACGTTTCCTTTGTTTCGACAACTTCTTCCATAAAATAAGACAACCCTCAACCATCAATAAGAACACCCATAATAACATAATCAATAAATTCTTCAAGTTAAACATTGTTTACTTCTTAAATCCGCCTTCAAAATCATCCATAACCATACCTATAATACAACATCATATTCATTCTCATATAATACTCGTTTAACATCATTTGTATTATTCACCACAAGATCGTACTCATAACATATCAAGAACTATTATTCAAGTGAAGTCATCATTCAAAAATATCACTATTTCCATATTTGCACTCCGTATTCTTCTTCCTTCCATAATCCAAGTCTTTCAACCACTCAATATTCTTAATAACATGAATTGAACATAACACTCACCTTTGATGATGTAGGAATGGACTTTGGATGAAAGTACTTCACTTGGAGAGAACCTCACTTCAATACAAAAGGACTTCTTTATCTCTACAAACCCTAGTGGGCATCTATACACTTGATTTTTACTAATTCCTGGTGTTTACTCCTTGATTTCCCTTGGATATATGATAATATGGTGTGAGTAATGTTCTAGAGCTTTCAAGACTTGTGAGAAGGTGAAATTTGAAAATTAGGAGCATGACTCGTCTATTTATAGCTAAAACTAGAAAGTTCCAGAGAAGCGGTTCGACGAGAGGGTCGACGACCCGTCGACGTGTCGACGGTCCATCGACTTGCTTTGTTGACTTATGCCTGAAAATCCTTGATAGCAGAAACATATTGACGCTTGGGTCGACGGTCCCGTCGATGTGTCGACGGTCCGTCAACTTGGTCCGTCGACTTGTGCCTGCAGGTTTCAGTCTGCGTAAAACATGTTGACGGTGCACACTAACGGTCTGTCGACATGTCGACGGCCCGTCAGCACTGACTGGTGTCTGCAGAATTTCCTGAATCCGTTCAAATTGTGTCGATTCGATTTTTTCAACTTCTAACCCCGTAAATCACGGGGAATACCTGCTGGTATGTTGTATTCGGAATAAGATATTCTTTACCTTAACTTTCTCCAACAAGCTTTCTTCTCTCTCCTCAATGCCTTTGGATTCTTAATTAGAATCATTAAGTATCCCTTCTTACTCGTAGGGACATCATATACACCTTAGCTTACGTTAGTCTATTCGCCGCCCAGCAGCCCAAAATTCCGAGGTGTAATATGAACATTCATAGCCAAAGGTCGCTCTTTAACCTGTAAACTTGTAAGGCTGCCCATACTCACTGCCTTGAGACTTAAGGCATCCACCACTACATTAGCCTTCCTTGGATGATACATAATCGACATATCATAGTCCTTGAGCATCTCTAACCACCTTTATTGCCTCAAATTAAGATCCCTCTGATTAAAAATATGCTGAAGACTCTTATGACCGGTAAACACCTCACAATGCACACCATACAAGTAGTGCCTCCAAATCTTCAATGCAAATACTACCGCCGCCAACTCCAAATCATGAGTGGGGTAGTTCTTCTCATGCACCTTCAATAGGCTAGAAGCATAAGCTATCACTTTCCCTTTCTGCATCAAGACACAACTAAGGCAAATCTGTGAAGCATTAGAATACACAGTTAAGCCTTCACCCTTCACGGGAAGAGTTAAAATCAGAGCTGTAGTTAACAAAGTCTTGAGATTTTAAAAGCTCACCTCGCACTCATTCGACCACTGAAAGGGTACATTCTTCTGAGTCAATCTAGTCAAAGGAGATGCAATAGACGAAAATCCAACTACAAAATGCCGATAATAACTAGCGAGGCCAACGAAACTCCGAATCTCGGTAATTGAAGTTGGCTTGACCTGATCACGAAGTCTTTCAATCTTCTTAGGATCTACCATAATCCCGTCCTTGGTCACCATATGACCCAGAAAAGCCATAGATTCGAGCCAAAACTCGCACTTAAAGAACTTAGCATATAATTGCTTCTCCTTCAAAATCCCAAGCACGATCCTCAAATACTGCTTAGGCTCTGCTCTACTATGAGAGTATATCAAGATGTCAGCCCAAAAGACATAACTAGGAATTCATAGTGACCATAATGGGTCTTGAAGGATGTCTTAGGGATATCCTCGGCCATAATATTCAACTGGTGATAACCGAACCTTAAATCAATCTTGGAGAAGATCGATGCACCTTAAACCTGATCAAACAATTCATCAATCCGATGAATGGGATACCTGTTCTTAATGGTAACCTTATTCAACTGCCTATAATCAATACACATTCGCATAGAACCATCTTTCTTCTTCATGAACAACACCGGAGCACCACAAGGGGAAACACTAGGTCTAATGAACCCCTTGCTCAATATATCTTGTAATTGTTCCTTTAATTTATTCAAATCCACTGGTGCAATCCGATATGGCGGAGTATAAATGGGCTTGGTTACCCACTCAAAATTGATACAAAAGTCGATGTCACAAACCGGTGGAACACTCAATAAATCTATTCAAAACAGCGCGGGAAACTCACTAACCACCGATACTGACTCAAGAGGAAGAGTGTCAGCACTAGTATCCCTAACATTTGCTAAATAAGCCAAACACCCTTCTCAACCATTCGACGAGCCTTAAGAAACAATATCATTTTCTTCGGCGCATGACTAGTAGCACCTTTCCACTCAAACCTAGGGATTCCTGGCATAGCTAAGCTAACTGTGTTGGCATGAAAATCTAAGATTCAATGATACAGAGAACACCAACTCATACCAAGAATAATGTCAAAATCTACCTTATCTAGAATCATCAAATCCGCTTAAGTATTATCTCCCGTCAAAGTCGCAAGACAGGATCAATGCACCTGATCCACTACTACAAATTTCCCAACAAGAGTAGAAACACTAACAGGGAAATCAAGCGACTCACACCATATCTAAACCCGAAGCAAAATAAGTAGATACATAGGACTATGTAGATCCTGAATCAAATAATGTTGTAGCTGACTGACGATAAACAAAAATAGTACTTGTAATGACTGAATCAGTAGCCTTTCCTTCTGCCCTACCCGGGAATACATAGCCCTGAGCACAACCACTCTCGACTTGAGAACATCGACGACTACCACCGCGGCCTATCTGACCACTACCTCTACCACTCTAAGGACCAACTCTAGCTGACTGTGCCACAGCTCTAGATGTTGAACCCTGAGAACCAGAGTGTGGGCCACTTTGCTTAAGTCTAGGGCACTTCCTAGCGAAATGTCCTAAATCATCACACTCATAACAACCTCGACAGGAAATGGGTTGCTAGAGAGAGCTAGAGTAACTGAAATGACCACATCGACCTCCATATCGGGACTAAGAACCCTGAGAATTGTACCCTAGACTATGGGCTCCACGACCCAGAGAACCATTTATCGAACTCTGTATTGCTGCCTGAATGGGTCTACTGAACTGGGGGCAGTAACCTCTACTATGATGACCCTACCTCCAGATGAGGAACCCCATAATTGCCAGAGCTATGGGGCTTCTTTGACCAATCTGTCCCTAAACTCATCACGCCTAATAAACTCAGCACTCCTAACAGCATCCACCACTTGCTGAAAAATACCTCCCGATGCTGCCACAGGTGTCGCTATGGGTTGTAGGACATAAGATAACCCTCTGATGAACTTCCTTAATCCTCTCAGTCTCATCAGGTAGAACGGTCAAAGCATGGCGAGACAAGGAGTGGAACATCACCTTATACTCAATCACAGATATCCCACACTGCTTCAACCTATGAAACTGCTCACGCCTCTTATCCCTTAGCTATGAGGAACCCACTTCTCTAGAAATATGCGAGAAAACTCAGCCTAAGTAAGTCGAGGTGTCCCAACTGATCTAGTCTCAACAAAACCCCTCTACCACTGTTTGGCGGGGCCAATCATCTACACTGGACTCAACCAACCCTAAATTGTGCAAACGCTCATGACAACTAACAAGAAACTCATATGCGTCATCATCATGACGTCCATCATACTGTGTTGGCTGCTTCTTCTCCAACTTATCCTACCTATTCTGCTCCTCAAATTTCATAGTAGGCTGGGCAACTGAGGGAATAGTAACACCCGAAACTGGTAAACCCTGAAACTGAGGAGCCACAACACCAGCTGGCTATGCACCCTGGGGTCCTATACCCTGCAAGAACTATCAAATCGAGAGTTTGAGCTTCAACTCTAGTCTAGGAACCCTCTGGAGTATACGATAATATACCTGCTTGAGCCATACCCTTAAAGAAACTTAATATGCACACCAGGGTGTCTTGAAGAATAGGAGTAGCAATGAATCTAGCTGATACCTAGGTGAGTCCAACCTTGTCCACCTGAACCGGATCCTCTTCCAGAACCTCCTCCGGGTTCGGAGTCACATCTATAGCATGAGCTCGAGCAGCAGCTGGAGTAGCAATGCAGGCTCTAGCTCTACCTCACCCTTTACCACGTCCCTTGCCTCTCTCACGAGCAACTGGGGAAATGGGTGCGGGTGTGGGCTCCTGGTCTCCATCCGCGGCTGATCATGTCCTCACCATATGTGAGATAGTGAAACAAAGAATTCTTAGAACCCATAAGAACCAAGTACGCACGATAAGGAGTGAAAGACACGAGTTTTCCTAGATGTCTTATAACCTCTCAAAGATAGATACATAGCTCATCGTACTGATCCTCATGACTCTACTAGACATTGTTCTTGTACTTGTGAGACCAATTGACCTAAAGCTCTGATACTAATTTGTCAGGACCCAAGTTATTAAGCCGTGACGGCATTAACTCCCACCAAGTTAATAATCCATCCACAACCTGTTAAAACAATTTAACAAGAAAATTAAAGTGGAAAAGAAATCATACAAGTCATTTTAAGTCTTAAATAGTCGATTGTCATAAAACATGATAAAGAGTTTACAACCCCAAAATCTGGTGTCACTAGTACAAGAACTTCTACGTTAAGATTACAAGTCTGAAATAGTACTTAATACTATATCTGAAATAAAAAGACAGAAAATAAAGGTAGATAGAGATGATCGTAACCCATAGGGGATTCGTGAGGTCTATATACCAACCCAGAATTTTCCTTCGGGTTCCAGGCCACATTTGGAGCCAAATCACCATACTCAGCCTCTTAGGCTCCAAATCACAATATTCGTTTCACATTACCTATTTTTTGCTAGTCTGGCTCATAATGCCATTATCACGTCATCAAGAACCATTTCCCCTCGAACATCACAAATGTATCCTCAAAAGCACATGAGGTACTATATAAAGCATGAATATGGCATGCACAATATGACAAACCAAGCTAAGTAAATAAAGACTCAATCTTTAGCTCTTTTACACTTTTAAATAAGTATTAGGAGCGATGAGAACATACAATCACATATATGACAGGTAACAAGAATAGAAGCAATAAATAAAGGACCTCATATCCTAATCATAGAAACCCATCAATTTATACTATCAGCTAATGCCCAAAGTGTGGCATTCAGACCGGACTATACGATTGAAATTACACAAATACTCTTATAATGATGCTGGTATCTGATACGAGTGCTCGTCACCTCACAAGTATCATAACCCCTTTACATTACCCTGTTGTCCTTTCTTATTTGTCCAATTTTGACCAACCATGAAGCTTAAGTTAAGGTTCATAGTCTCAACATGTTTGGAATTAGACGCCCAACAATCACAACGCTGACTTGCCCTTCCACAGAGCTGCCGAAGGATCCCGACCTATTCAATCATGGATTACACGTTAAAATATGGGTCAATCGATATCCATAATGCCTTATAGAAGATTTAGGTCTAGAAAGTCAACCCAAAAATCCTGTCCTAAACCTCGAAGGTCAAAACTGTAACTTCACAGGAAAATCAGATCCAACAAGATCAAATTATTATTCTAGGAGGTCATACGAAGTCAATGATACCCATGTTAGCATACTTTAAATACTGAACCCAAAAAATCACCCAAATTAGGATTCCCAGCCATGAAGGGCAAATTCCATAAATAGTTTACCTATGACCTATGAAGTCTATACCAAAAATCTTCTCAATCCAAAACCAATCCCATGATTAATTCAAGATTCCTTATTTTAGACTTAGGGTTCATAAACCCCCAATTTCCCAACCTTAATTCATGATTTCTAGCATGTTCCTTTTAAAAATCTAAGACATAATCATAAAACGAAGGTTAGAATCTTACCCACGTGATGAACCTTGGGAATCCCTAAAAAAATCTACCAAAATTGAAGTCTACAACTCCAAATATGTGAAAGGGAGATATTAACTCGAACTAGGATATATATCCTTTTGTTAAGTGGTTTTCGCAAAAGTGGAACCTTTCTCTCATTTGCGAGGCTCGCAAAAGCGGCATCCATCTCGCAAATGCGAGCTTCCACTTAACTCGACCCATCTGAAGATGCAGTCATTTCTTCGCAAATATAGACCAGGCTAGTCCGCAAATATGACTATTCCCCCTCAAATGCGGCCACACCAGAACTAGCAAAATTATGGTTTTTCACCATTTCACTTCGAAATCCCGAGACTTATCCAAAACCTCCCAGTTACAAACCAACTATGCATACCACTATTAAAACACGTTACAAACTCACTCGTGCACTCGGAATTTTCAAAAGAGGTCACCTTGACCCGGTCAACATCAAAAGCCTTAAAATTAGAATTCTTATCAAAAGACCAAAATGCCTCTCGAGACCCTCGGGAACCAAACCAACTAGGAAAAGTCATAATCAACATTCCGAACCTAATAGAATCGACGAATGTTCCAAAAATGCTCCTTTATCCCCGATGTTGAGTTTGGTCAGCCAAACACTTACGAACTTCTAAAATTTTAATTTTCTCACTCAAATCACTCCCATCAACCTCGAGAATCGTGCCACCCATCGTCACAAGTCAAATATACTCTAAAAAAGCTAGGGAAGGGGTCAACAGGGGTGAAATAGGCAATTTAACCAAAACGAGCTAATGGGTCGTTATAAGATGTCGAACCCATAGGGACTTGTGATTAGCTGTTAACTAAATTAAATGATCCTAATTATCTATACAAGTGTTGCACCCAAAAGTAGTAATTCTACAAAAATTAAAATAAAAGGAAATAAATAGTGAACTTCAATCGAGAAAGAACACATTTTTACGTTATCAATGTGATGAATGTACCGGAGTTGCGGTTAATTCACCAATCCTATTGAGTTCTCGAACTATTTATCCTTAATCCATATTATCAACAATTTCTTATTAATCAGATTATTAACTCTCGTAGTATTCACCCGAACTACTACTACCCTATTCAAAACAGTTCGTCGTCTATATTAATATGTAATTAACTTATTAAGAACGCAATCTGTTTATCTTTTTTAATTGAGCGCGACAAATAAGTATATTCCTGTCCTAGCCACAAATCCTAGCCCTACTTTAGGGATAATCAGATTACGCCCTCTTTGCTTCTTCTCTAATCTAACATCTTTTCCAAGCATGTATATTAGATAGTCGATAGAACTTAACTGTTGGCCAAACAATCAAGAAATTATGTATAGAATTAAACAAATAATCAAAATTAATAACTAATATTTAGACAAGAAATAATCATTAAAACAACAATTTGGCTCCACATAGATATGGAAGAAAAACAACTCATATAAGGAAACGTGAAAAATTGTCACGGCCCAACTAGAGGCCATGACGGGTACCGTAGCTGGTTACCGAGCACCACTTATCATGCTAACTATCATACTTAACCTGGCATATATCATTTTCAACACAAACTTATCATAGAACGATCTCCGAATGCCTCCCGAAATATGTGTATGCTACATAGGCCCATAAGGCTATAAAAATGATGTACAAAATATATACTGAAGAAGTCTCATAACATGTACTACCCACAAATAAGTATCTACGAGCCTCTAACTGAATAATGAAATCACAAGGATGGGGCAGGACCCCGCCACGCTCCAATATATACACAAAAGAATATACCAAGAAGTGGCGACTCCGGAGTAGTGGAGTGCTCTTGTAAATCTGTTGAGTAAGCTCCTAAGCGTCTACGTCGTCTCCCTGTCTACCTGTGGGTATGAACACAACGTCCATAAAAGAAAGGACATCAGTACGAATAATGTACTGAGTATGTAAAGCATATATGACAATATAATAAGGAGACATAGAAGGCATAAGAAGAAAAGATAACTGTAACTGCTTGCCTCTTGAGACGGAATCATGCATGGTCAGTTTTACCTTTAGAACATATCACACATACATACATAAATTTTTTGAATCAATAACATCATTAGCCCACGTTCGGGCCTCCCGCGTCCAGAGTAATCATCTCATGTCGCCCACTAGTGGTGCTGCCCGTGCCATATAGACACAGTGTGGTAAGCCGCCCGCCTTAGCGGTGCTGCCCAGCCATCTAGGCACAGTGTAATCATCATTATACACTCAACATGAAGCATGCATAAGAGCTCAAGTAATAGCTATAAATTTATCGGAGTGACGTAAGGTCGGTAACCTCCGATTGTATTATGGAACATCATGATCATCATGTCTCACCTTGAAGGAACTAGCATTATGAGGTGAGACTATCAATAATGAATAACATTAAAGGAAAACATAGAATAAGATCATAAATGTCATAAAGCGTCAATTCATAAACTTTGGAATCTTTAGAAATAGAGTCATCATCATCATTATTATCATAAAACACATCTCATCTCTATCTCATACAGAGCTATTAATAATCTTGAGCTTTCAACTCTTGGGATGTAAGAAAGTCATGGAAATATAAGGAAAACAATAATATAAGAATCATGCCTTTGAAGGAAAGGGGACTAGCTTTACATACCTTTACGTCTCCTTAACGACTAAGCATTCTCCTTCCAAGCTCACAACTTTACATTCAAGGAAATTCTTACTACATTAGATCATTAGAACCATGCTTAAGGCTAAGCTAAGGAGACTAAGAGCTAAAGAAAATCATGCAACACCTCTTTTGTTTCTACAACTTTCCCCATACAATAAACAACTCCAAAACATAAATGATAACACCCATACTATCAAAATCAATAATCCTCACCAAGTTAAGCATTATCCAATTCTCAAAACTCCCTTTCAAGGTCATCCACCACCATAAATACAACACAACGTCATACTCATGCATATATAATACTTCTTCAACATTCTTAATGTCATTCATAACAAGATTATACTCCTAGCATATCAAGAACTGTGATTCATGTCAAGTTCTATTCAAGAATACCACTATTTCCACATTTAAGCCTCATATTCTATTTTCTTTCTTAATCCAAGTCATTCAATCCCTCAATACTCTTAATAACGTTCAATACTCTTAATCGTCTATTTATAAGTGGAACTGGAAAGTTCACGCAAAGCGGTTCGACGAGCGGGTTGACAACCCGTCGACATGTCGACGGTCCGTCGACATATCGACTGTCCGTCGACTTATGCCTGCAAATCTCTGATTGAAGAAACACAGGGACGGTGCATAGCGACGGTCCGTCGACATGTCAATGACCCGTCGACAGTGACTGGTGTCTGTAGAATTTCCTGATTCAGTTCAGATTTCGTCGATTCGATCCGTTCAGCTACTGATACATTTGTACACGGAGTACAACACTTTATATCCCCAAACTTGGGCACAGGTCCCCATTCTCAAGACATACTCGACTAGGAAATCATTAGTTCTACTATGACGAAGGCGAGGGGCGTAACAAAAATAATAGGATAGAGAAGAAAAGGTAACCCAGATAAACTCTTGCCTCCAAGGCGGCTCCTAGCTCTCACTTGGTCACAAGTTGTGTAAAACCTTTGTCTTATGGTCTATTTATAGGTGTAGGAAAAGTCCTCCCCATCAAAAAATAACTTGGACTTGGAAAATATTTCACGTCATCTCCATGTTGCTCATTGAGTGAGCTCCAAAGTGAGGCAACTAATTGCTTTGAGTTTTTCTGGGTGAGACCTTGCAGATTTCAACACTTAGCATTTTTTGTCTTCAAAGTTTCCTTGCCCTTTCGTTTGTTGCTCTCCGAGCAAGGTTGAGAGCGAAGAATTTTTTTGCTTTGGATCTGGCTCGGCGAGGTCCATGTGCTCTTCATCCACACTTAGAAATATTTAGCTCTTCTTCTCCGAAAGGATGTATTTTTCACGTAAAGTACCTAAATCAGAGCATCTTGTTCTGCATCCTCCACTTCATTACTCCTGTCAACATCACAAATAACAAGAGAATCATAATGGAGCTCGGGGATGAGGAATAAGAGTTAGGACAATCATTCCAATGGTCATCTTGACCCCCATATATGTTATAAACATTTCACTCAAAGAATTGGGAAGGTGCACACAACCCGTTCCCGAAAATATTATGACATTGTTGCCCTATGGCTTCATTGTCGGGGACATAGAAACTAACTGTTTATATATATTAGACTTTTCTTTTTGTCTATACAAATCTTAATTTTTAACTTCTAGTTTTTTGATATTTTTGTTATTTTTCTGACATGGCATCTTGAGATAAAAACGGGTCGAATGTTGGTTGTTCTTATTTTGGTGACAAGTGTCACCAAAATAAGAACAACACTTGTCACCAAAATAAGAACAACCAACATTCGACCCGTTTTTATCTCAAGATGCCATGTCAAGAAGAATAACAAAAATATCAAAAAACTAGAAGTTAAAAATTAAGATTTGTATAGACAAAAAGAAAAGTCTAATATATATAAAGAGTTAGTTTCTATGTCCCCGACAATGAAGCCAAAAACTTGTTGCTTCCAAACACATACGCAAGCATACACGGTCGTACAAGTAATGTAGTAATTTTATAAATCAGATGTCGAACCCACAGGGACTTGTGATTAGCCGTTAACTAAATTAAACTATCATAATTATCTATACAAGCATTGAACCCAAAAGTAGTGATTCTAAACTAACTAAAATAATGGAAAAGGGCCAAAAAACCTTGGACTATTGGACAAGGTTTAAAAATGTCATTCATCCACCTATTTTGCTAAAAATACCCGTCCGATTACATTTTTGGATCATCTATGCACTTTAACTAACGGTCAATACCGAATTATAAAAAATATTTAAATTCCACGTGACATTTCATTACCGATCCAATTTTAAACCCTGACCCAATTAAAAAAATCACCCACCCCATTTTCTCAGTTACCCGACTCGCCCGGAAAACATAAAATCTCATCGGCAAATTTATTTTCTAGAATTTTTTCTCTACTTCCTTATCTTCTTCAAGCTTTCTTAAAAACTTAACATTTGTGTTATTGAGATTATTCACTCAAGTCTTCCTAAAAAAGTAGTTCAAGCAAACAAAATTAGTGAAAATTCCATTTTGTTTGGCAAACTATGCATTAGAAAATTTTCAAACAAAAATCATCTTGCCATCTATTCGCATCATGCCCATCTTGGCTCAATTTGCATTTGATTTGTTTTTTCGTGTGTAAGCCTCCAGGGGAGTATGCTTGCATTACTTTCCCAAACAATTCATCTGCATCTCAATTTAAGCATCAAATTCAAAAAAGACATTTTGTGAAATCTCCAAAGTCTGTGCCGTTGTGAGTTAAGAGGTGAACTGTTGTGGCATTGTTGTAGTTTTTGCGGTCAACCAATCACGAGAAGTCCAATGTTGCTGTGAAGCAATGCTCTGTGACTTCTATTTTGGTAACTTGCTAAAATTAAGTTGGGTCAGTTAAGTTTTCCTCACACTTAGATGGGAAGACTTAAGTAATAATCTCAAAAACATCATTGTTAGGTTTTTGAGAAAATTTGAAAAAGGTATGAAGGTCTAGCAAAATAGCCGAAAATGATTTCTCCAGTGAGATTTCATATTTTTTGGGCGGGTTCCGGGCGGGTGGGGTAAGTGAGAAAATTGGGAGGGTGGATTAGATTGGGTTAAAGTTTAAAATTTGACCAATAATGAATGCCAGGTGGAATTAAAATATTTTTTTTATTTCAGTGTTGACCGTTCATCAAAGGGCATAAGTAAGCAAAAAATGTAACCAGAGGCGTAATTTTAGCAAAACAAGTGGATGGAGGGCAACTTTAAACCTTTTCCAATAGTTCAAGGGCATTTTTGGCCCTTTTCAATTAAAATAAAAGGAAAACAAATAGTGAACTTCAACAGAGAAAGAGTAGATTTTTATGTTATCAATGTGATGAATGTGCCAGGGTTGAAGTTAATTTACCAATCCTATTGAGTTCTCGAACTATTTCTCCTTAATCTGATTTATAGACGATTGATAATCAACCGGATTATTAACTCTCATAGTATATTCCCGAAAACTACTCGCCTATTCAAAATAGTTTGCCAACTATATTTCTATGGAATTGTCCTGGTACGAATGCAGATACGTTTAAAGCGTTTAATTGAATGTGGCGACTAAGTAAATTCATATCCTAGCCACAAATCCTAGCCCTACTTTAGGGTTAATCAAATCACGCCCTCTTTACTTCTTGTCTAAACTAGCAACATCTTTCCCAAGCATGTATATTAGATAGTCGATAGAACTTAACTGTTGACTAAACAAAATAGCCATTATTCATAGAATTAAAGAAACAATCAAGACCAATAACTCATGTTTAGATAAGAAATAATCATCAAACGTTAATATTCATTGTATACCACAATCCTATAACATAATGTTTATCTCCACATATACATGTAAGAAAAACAACAATTCATGCAAAGAAACGTAAAAGCTAATAGTATAGAGAATAAAAGGTAACCCGATAAACTCTGGCCTCCACGGTGGCCGCTAGCTCTCTTTAGGTAAAAATTTGTGTAAAACCCGTGTCTTATGGTCCATTTATGGGTGTAGGAGAAGTTCTCTAGAGCTCGTGAAAAACTGACTTGGACTTAGAAAATATTCACGTTGTCTTTGTGTTGCTCATTGAGCGATTTCCAAAGCGAGGCAACTACTCACTTTTGGGTTCTCAGGGCGAGACCTTGAAGATTTCCACACCAAGAATTTTTTTCTTCAAATTTTACTTGCCTTTTTTTCTTGCTTGTTGAGTGAGCTTGAAAACGAAGTATTTGCTTGCTTTGGACTTTGCTCGGTGAGGTCCATGTGCTCTTCATCCACATGTAGAAATTTGTAGTTCTTGTTGACGTATTTTACATATGAAGTACCTAAATTCCACAAGACCACACATATTAGCTTCAAATAGGAAAGTAAATAAAAGTGTATTTAGTTCTCATATAAGGTAATAAATGTGGGTAAAACACAGCATTTAGGCATATAAATACACATAACATCAAAGTGATCAGGGCATCAACACTTCTGGCATACATTGTTGTAACGACCCGCTTGGTCATTTTGAGCTTTTAGACTTGTTTTCCTTAAGATACCCTTCCCATAGTTTCATCTTGGTATTTATGACTTGCGAGGAGTGGTGGTGCAGTCCTCGAGATAATCGGGTGAGTTTCATATCAGTTTTAGCAAATTGAAAGTTCTTAAGTTAAGAAAATGAAGAACTTTGACCGGAGTCAACATCATCGATTCCATTGGGTCTGAAATGTGATTTTTGACTTAGTTGGACTGTTGGTTTGGGTCCCGAGGCATTCAGGTGTTATTTAGATCGTTGGTTGAAAATCTGGTATTTTGAAGAATTAGATATCACGACCTAAATCACGGTCATGATGGCACCTACATTATCCCCCTTGGTAGGCATACAATTCCCAAACCATTAACTTTTTTTTAGAAGAGAAATGTGAAATTCAAGTATGTAAAAGCATGACTAAAATCATATGGCATTACCAAATGAAGAAACGAAACTTTTATAAATATATTTTCCCAAAATCTTGTCTTACATGGTACAAGAGCTTCTATAATGAATTATCGCGGAATTGAAATAACCATACTCCAAAAGTAGGTAAACACTGTCTGTAAGAGTAGAATAGACAGAGTACACAAGAAGAGACTTCGGAATGGGGGACCGGCTAGTGACTCACCTTGAAAGTCTATGTGAAATCCTAGGAATCCACCCCAAAAATTGTCTAAATATATATAAGTACTAAATAAGTGCCGAATACATGAACCCCAAATGATCTGGTCTGGAACACAGTACATGAGCCACTACATAAATACAAGTCTGTAATGGAATACTAAAGTCAAAAACCTAATAATAACATAAAAAACCTAATAATAACTATCTCAACGGAAGGTAAACGATAAATACTAGAGAGAAGGAGGCTCCCGGCTGCGGATCTGGCAGTGCTCACCCTAAAGACTCTGATATGAAGGCCTCAGGATCACTCGCGAGGCTGTGACGAGGAAGCTATAGTGAACTCTGCACTTAGGAAAATACTACAACAAGGTAGTATCATTACAACATAGTATTGGTAAGCATCATAGGCCGACACAAATTAGTTCACATATATAAAAGACAAAAATCATCGAGTAAGAAGATAAGCAATCAAGCATAATCTAAGAACAGTCTCAATATAAAGTTAGACCATGAATAAGATCAGTTGAAATATAGAATCAATCGAAATACAAATATCAGTCACGGCACAAAATCATGACCAATGCAAATAATTGTATAAATATGTGATGCAATGCAATGCAATACACTGGCCAACCTTTCAGTACCGTACACACATATTAAGGACCAAGTCTCATAGCCATGACCCATGGGGGACCCGCGAAGTCCATGTACACCTAGTCTCTGCAAGACACCTCGGGGATCGGGAACTCTCTCGCTCCGGTAAATGACCTCGGATCACAATCGCACATTTTGCTCAGCTAACAACCTCGGATCACGGATGCTTATCTCTCTTTTATGCTCTTCGGCAGAATCCTCAGAGGCTACACTCTCTCCCTTATCATCATATCCAACACAGTTCATATCGAATCATCATGTTAATAAGAATGTATGTCATGCATGATATCAACATTGGTAATAATTATATCAGTCACATCCTTTACTTGCCATTGAATACACAACACAAATTCAATCCTCTTTCATGATTTTTCCTTTTTTCGCTGATAAGTGAGAAGACAAGAGAAATGAATGCACACGAAATCACGTATATAGCAAATATGGAGACAAGTCCAAACAATAATTGTGACGGAAATAACTTAATTGGATTCAACCTTCACGCCATGTACGTCAAGGCCTATCATGTATATTGTGCCCGTCAATAACTACTTCTACATATGCATCACTAATAGAAGTCTAACCACAAGGTGAGTCGTAACCTACCTTAGTGTCGAGCTGGTGCCATGAACTATCCCACACGTGCTTTCCCTTTACGAAGAGCTTCTGAACGGTCACATAATATTCAACAACATAATCTATGTTAGAAATTGGAACTATGGATAACCATATTGCCATAAAAATATTCGAATCGAAAAATGACCTTTCAAAGAAGAAGCTCGGGCCCACAAGGGTAAAAATGGAAATTCTAAGTTGGAAATAGTTAACCTCAAGCCTAAGAAGTCCAAATACCAATAATCAACACAAGCTAGAACCTTGCTAGGTTTTGAAATATCAAGTCTCAACATACTATTAGCCAAGTACTGAACGTCCATGGCTAAAGGACACTCTCCCACAATCAAACGCGCCAAGCTATCAATACTCACTGCCTTTCGACTCAACGCATCAACCACTACATTGGCCTTCTCGGGATAATATAGAATGGTCATGTCATAATCCTTGAGCAACTCTATCTACCTACACTGCCTCGATTCAGATCCTTATGAATGAACACTTGCTGAAGATTACCATGATTTGTGAAAATCTCACAGTGGACCCCATACAATTAATGCCTCCAAATCTTTAAAGCAAGCCGCTAACTCTAAGTCATGAGTGGGGTAGGTCTTCTCATAGACCTTCAACTGCCTCGAAGCATATGCGATCACCTTACCCTCTTGCATCAACACGCAACCCAAGCCAATACGAGAATCGTCACAATAAACACTGAAGTCTTTACCCTCAAAAGGTAATGCCAAAATTGGAGCTAAAGTCAATAAAGCCTTGAGCTTTTGAAATCTCTCCTCACAATCATTGGACCACTGAAAGGGCATATCCTTTTGAGTCAAACCAAATGAGAAGCAATAGATGAGAACCCCTTCACAAACCAATGATAGTAGCTTGCTAAGCCCATAAACTCTGAATATCGATCACCGAAGTAGGCCTAGCCCAATCACGAACTACCTTGATCTTCTTGGGATCAACCATAATCTCATCCTTAGACAGAACATGACCCAGAAATGCTATAGAACTGAGCCAGAACTCACACTTGGAAAAAATGGCATATAGCTTCTTCTCCTTCAACAACCCAAGAACTATCCTCAAATACTTCTCGTGCTCCTCTTTAATCCGAGAGTACACCAAGATGTCATCAATAAACACAATTACGAATGAATTCGAGTAAGGCTTGAAGATCCCATTCATCAAATTCATGAACGGTACGGGGGCATTGGTAAGCCTGAAAGACATCACCAAGAACTCATAATGCCTATAACAGGTCTTAAAGGCTGTCTTTGAAATATCCTCTGCTAGAATCTTCAATTGGTGATAGCTTGATCTCAAGTCAATCTTAGAAAAGACTGACGCACGCTGAAACTGATCAAACAAGTCATCGATGCAGGGTATCGGATACTTATTCTGAATGGTAATGTTGTTGATTTTCTAACAATCAACACACATTCGTATAGAACCATCCTTTTTCTTCACAAACAACACATGAACACTTCAAGGGGAAATACTAGGTCTAATGAACACCTTACTCAACAAATCATGCAATTTCTCTTTCAACTCTCTCAACTCTGTTGGGGCCATACGGTAAGGCAAAATAGAAATAGGTCGAGTGCTTGGCTCCAAGTCGATGCAAAATTCAATGTCATGATCAGGTGGCATACTAGGAAAGTGTGTCGGAAAGACCTCTACAAACTCGATAACTACAGAAACGGATGCTAGGGAAGGTGTTACACCTCAGAAATCCGGGTTGTTGTGCTGTGAATAGACTAATGCAAGCTTGAGGTGGACATGAAGTCCTTATGACTTTAAGGAGGGCATTTGGTAGCTTTAAAGTGTACACGACAAGATTTTAAAGTTATATGAATCGGTGAAACTAAGTTTGTCGAAGGAAGTAAAGTATAAGCCGTGTTTGGGGAGGTTTTTGCAATTATCGAGGTAATGATTATTTAGTAGTGTATTGGGAAGTAGTTATAGGGCTCTTTAGATGGTTAATGAAGTGTTAAACAAGTGTCAAGAAGACTCCATAAGGATTGGAGACCAAACGAATCGACGAAAATAATTTTGGAAAATGTGAGTTATATGACCACTTATACGGTCCGTATAAGGGTCCATATAACAGTTACAGTGAAGGGTCATCACTGGTGGTATTATACGATCACTTATACGGACTGTATAAAATTATACGGACCGTATAAGTGTCCGTATAATCACGTCGGGCAACTTTATTTTCTTGTGATAAATAGATGGCCCAAGTTCTTATTTATCATTTCCCACATTCTCCAACACTCTTGAAGGCTCTAGAACATTCCCTATGTCATATTAACACAAATCCAAGAGAAATCAAGGATCAATTACCAAGAACCAATAGAATTAAGTGCAAAGAAGCTCATTAGGGTTTGTAGAAGTCAAGAATTCCATTGGTATTGAAGTTGGCGTTTCTCTCAAGTGAAGTATATTCATCCAAAGTTCATCATCACATGATCAAAGGTGAGTTTGACATCTATTTCATGTTATTAAGAGTATGTGGTTGTTGAATAACTTGAAGGAAGGGAGGAAGAAGAATATGAAGCTCAAACATGGATTAATGATATTCTTGAATAGTAACTTAACTTGAGTCATAATTCTTAGTATGCTATGAGTATAATTTTGGTGTGGATGATACTAATGACGTTGAAGGAGTATTATGTGAAAATGAATATGGTATTATGTTGTAGTTATGATTATGGACGATTTTGAAAGGGAGTCTTGAGAATCTAACAATGCTTAATTGAAAAAGTCTATTGATTATGGTGTTATGGGTGTTGCTATTGATGTTTGGGAGTTGTTTACTATATAGGGAATGTTGTTGAAGCAAAGGAAATGCTGCCCAATTTTCGTTAGCTCTTAGTCGCTTTAGTTTATACTTAAGCATGTTTTAAATGATCTAATTTAGCACGAATTCTCTTAAATGTAGAGTTGTGAGCTTGGAAGGAGAACGATTAGTCGTTAAGAAGACATAAAGGTATGTTAAGGCTAGCCCCTTTCTTTCACAGGCATGACTTCTAAATTATGATTTCCTCTCTATGTTTCCATGACCTTCTTACATCCCAAAAGTTGAAAGTTAAAGGTTCTTAAGAGCTTCTTATGAGAAAGAGAAAAGATGTGTTCTATGATAATGATGATGATGATGATTCTATTTCTAGAGATTCCAAAGCTTATGAACTGATGCTAGAATGAGCTTAATGAACTTTTTTCATAATCTCCTTGATGTTATTCATTGTTGGCTATCTCACCTCATGATACTAGTTCCTTCAAGGTGAGAAATGGGGATTATGAATGTTCCATAATATAATCGAAGGTTACCAACCTTACGTCACTCTGATAGAGTTATAGCTTTTACTTGAGCTCTCATGCATGCTTTATGTTATGTATATGATGATAATTACACCGTGCCTAGTTAGCCAGGCAGACACCACTACGATGGGCGTAGTGTACAACTATGATGAAAATTACACCGTGCCTAGCTGGCTGGGCAAACACCATTAGTTGGTCGCATGAGATGGTTACCCTAGACGCGGGCTAATGATGATCACACCGACCTATATGGTCGGGCAGTTTATGTATATATATATGGTCGGTCAATTTATGCATATGTATATATATATATGATATGATATGATGTTGTTTTAATATAAAAGTTAGCATGCATGACTCCGCCCTAAGAGGCAACCAGTTACAGGTTATCCCTGCATCTTAAGCTCCCTTATTTCTTTATTATGTTGTTATACATGACTTGCATACTCAGTACATTGTTCGTACTAACTTCCTTCTTTTTTTGGACCCTGCGTTCATGCCCGCAGGTAGACAGGGTGACGGTACGGATACATAGGAGCCTTGTCAGCCATTATGAAGGAACACTCAACTACTCCGGAGGTGCAGTTTATTGGTATATTCTTTTGTGTATATATTTGGGGCATGGCGGGGTCCTGTCCCGTCCTTATGATTTCAGCACTCCAGTTAGAGGCTCGTAGATACGTATGCGTGGGTAGTAGATGTTATGTGGTCTCTTAGTGTCTATTCTCTGCTTATCATTTTGTAACCTCGTGGGCTTATGTATGTATATATATATGTTTGTGGATATTCAAAGATCATTTCATGATAATCTTGTGTTGGGAATGGTATAAGTTTCAGGTTGAGTTTGAGGATAAGTCTGATAGGTGGTGCTCAGTATGCTAGCTCTGGGTACCCGTTATGGGCCTCTAGTTAAGTCATGACAAAAGTGGTATCAGAGCAGTTCCATCCTAGGGTGTGTCTATGAGCCATGTCCGGTAGAGTCTTGTTTATGGGTGTGAAGCGCGCCACACTTATAAACAAGAGGCTGCGGGGCATTTAGGAATAATGACCGTCCTTCTCCTTCATAGATCATGCGATAGAGCTATATTATAAGATTTATCTTTTCCTTAATTGTGCGTTATGATTTTAGGGATGCCAGTGAGGAGGAAAGCAACAGTCGCCCAGAAGGGTAAGACTGCGACAGGAAGCCGAACTGAACAGGAGCCACCGATAAATATAGAAGAGGGTGAGTCCCATAATAAGGCTCCATCTCATACTTCTCACACTCCGCCTATTTTAGAGGAGTGTGAAGGGTCTCACTCCGGCTCTAATGCCTCCGGGTTTATCACGGGTGCTTCTATAATAGATGACCGAGACTATTCAGCTATTGACCCAGCTAGTTGCTGTTCAGGCTCAGCGGTAGAGTACGGGTCCAAGCGACAGAGCAGTTAGTGCAAGGGCTCGTGATTTTATGAGTTTGAATCCTCCAGAATTTTTCGGGTCAAAGCCTGATGAAGACCCACAGGGCTTTTATAGATGAGATGTTGAGAGGTATTGAGAATAATATATGCTTCCGTTACTAAGTCGGCTGGAGTTGGCCTCCTATAGGTTGCGGGATGTAGCCGTTACATGGTATAATAATTGGATATTTTCGAGAAAGGAAAAATGTGTCTCCCAGGTACGGGCGAGAATTCGTAGATGCTTTCATACGCTTATTAGTTGCCACCGAGGTTCGTCGTCCAGTGATGTTTTTTTGAATTTAAGGTAAGGAAATATGAATGTAGGGAGTATAGTCTCCGTTTTAATTCATTGGCTAGGTATGCTCCTACAATGGTAGCCGATGTGGGAGACAGGGTACGTAGATTTGTGAGTGGCTTAGGGCCATGTTTGTTCAAATATTATTTGACAGCTTCACTCCAGGAGGGGATGGATATCTCCTGTATTCAAGCCCACGCCCAAAATCTAGAGGAGACATACCGCACGCAGTGCGTGGGTGAGGCCGTATTGACAGAGACGGAAGAGCAGAGGGCCGGATACGCCGGTGCTAGGGTCGAGAGCAGAGGGGGTCAGCGGCAACAATATTCTAGATATTCGAGCCAGTCCGCGGCTAGTGTGCCTCTTCGATTTGCGAGCAGGAGATTTGACAGCCCTATTTATTCAGGACAGGGTCAGAGCTCGAGAGTTTCGGGTTCTCAGGTTGGAGATGATCCCAGTCAGAGGAGACTACCGCTACCACGATACAACCAGTGCAGTAGATTTCATTCGGGTCCGTGTCACCGAGGCTCCGACGCTTGTTATGCCTATGGTCAGGTTGGGCATATGATGCGTGATTGTCCATTGATGGATGGTAGAGTTGGGGCCCAGCCTACAGGATCAGCAGCCGACTCTTCTTTGTCCGTGCCACATAGGCGGAGACTCCCAGATTCCCGGCGGGCCATGGCAGGGGCAGAGGGGGAGCATCCATGTCACGCCCCAACCCTGGGTGAGGCGTGATTGGCACCCGGCACCTTACGAAAATCGAGCGAACCAACTGATAACTCGCATCCTCTATGTCTCAAACGATAAAATAAGGCCAAAAAGGCCAACTATGAATATAATATCATGCGTACACATATATACAATGGGTCAATACGTCTTATTATATCCACTAACAAACATAATCAGCTGTATTAATGATACAAATAAGTTGGACAGTACTAACACAATTCCTTATCATAAAACATATACAACTCGTACTGCAATGCCTCCGTGAAGAAAGTCGGTTTCCACCACCGGCAACCGGTACCTAAAAGCAGCCCTACTGCGAGAGAAGATCCTTGTCCCGTTCGGTTTCACTCGCGGGTACGAACGCAAAGGCCCACTGGGGAAGGATGTCAAGACGAATAATGTAATCGAGTATGTTAGGCGGAATGTAATATAATCAACATAAGTGCCGCAAAGAAAGAGGATAAGAACTTCAACTCCGGGCACTTCCGACTTACCAATGAGAATCTAGACGCATTTCTCCATTACTTACATTTTTAATCGCATCTATGGACAATACCGTATCTTCTAAATTACTTATCGTTCTAGTGCTAACTGCCTAATCGATCGCGGGTAATCGCCCGACCGGTCAGAGTACGTGTACAATCGCCCGTTCGATTATCGTCGACGCAAGAGAGCCGCCAGAATCGCCCCCGCCGATCACTTCGAGAATCGCCCCAACCGGCCATAGTTCGGCAGAAATAACTCCGCCAACCAGCCCATAGTACGCGGTGAACATATATTTGCCCAACCAAATGTAGCAATGTGGTAAATACATATCTGCCTAACCGGCCGTAGCTCGGTGGTAACATCTTCCCGAATGGTCGACCAGTGGTACTCATAACTAACATTGAGTAACCAAACTCACAAGCAATCTCACACATTCTTCGTGGTCACTTAACCCGTAGGGCCCACATAATCACATAAGACTTTGTAAGTACACCAAAGTATATACTTCTTCCCACTTGGACTAGACTATAACCACCCTTAAGATACAACATGAACTCTTTTGAACATTAAATACCTCATTAGAGATCCTCTCCCGCACTCTCATTCATGTCCTATAAAACATTCTTTAAGAACCCGTTCCCAACCTATCGTGGATTATTATTACGGAATCATTATCATGAAATACGCATCACTCAAGGAACAAAGCCATAAGATGAGATCAACATCAAGAGCTATGAAATGCTCAAGGATATCACTGTAATGAATCGTAAGCTTTGTACTTTTAGAAACAAGGTTGTTAGAAGATGTCATATATAGGTTCACAACAAAGGAATCATTCCTTAAGAAAGAAAGGTTTAGCCTTAACATACCTGCAAGCTTACTTTCCGACTCTTCAATCTACCTCCTGTCTTGCAATCTAGTTATGATCGTTCATAGTCTCGTAATCTACATATAAGACCATTCATACTATTTTTAGGCTCACCATCATACACTTATCTCGAGTCTTTAATTAAATCTATTTTAAAATCCGCCAAAATTGGCATCATCTCCTCGTTTATATGCTTCCATTCGAAATCAATAATCCAACAACCAACAACAACAAAAACAATACAAACATCAACAACATTATTTCCAACACCATCATGTTCCATAAATAACCCACACGATGTTTTCCAAGTTCTACAACTAACCAACTCGTTATACGACTATTTAACAAATTTATATCCGTAAATAAACTGAAACAAACATTAATAAGAAGAGATTCATACCTTACTCCTATTAATATTATGATATCTTCATTTTTCCACCTTGAACTTGAGCCAAAACTCGTCGCTGTACGATTTTATAATCACAACTATATGCTGTTTGGATTTAAATTCAGAGATTTCACTTAATTTGCGCTAAAATTCTATGGACAAAGTTTGGGGTTATTCTGAGAGTTTGGGGGTATTTTGGAGAGGTGTTTGGGTGAAAACGAGGGGTAAAATCCCTTTTATAAGGTTCTAAAGTCGGTCGTAAGTAAAATCGAGCGGACCCTAGGCGTTTCCCCCCTCGCCTAACTTTAAAAAGTCCATTGTACCCCACTCGGGTATCGTATCGAAAAAAGGGTTTTGTTGTGTTGGAAACAGATTGACGAACTTCATTTTAGAATTTTGAAATACCTTAAAAATCCTAATAATAGGAGATATACCCCTTTCCCAAAAATTTGCCAAAATTCTACCAATTTCTAAATTTTTGACAAACTTATTTTCTTTTACTTGTTGGGCCCAATCTTCCGAAACTCTCCATACGATATTTATCATTAATCCGACTTGATAATATATGCCTTTTGGGTTTCCCAAAGGGGACCCTTTCCCCGTTTCGACTTACGAGATATAATTCATCCTTTACTCATACAATATACCAAAAGTTTTTTCTCATAATCCAAAGTTATTTTACTTAGCCATAGCTCGACATACTTACGTTCAAATTTTGGTTCACCGAAAGTACGGGAAAAAATCAGCTGTCCCCACCCCCTACATGCATTAAAGGGGGAGGGTTTGAGTCCTCCCCACGTTTTCATAGGTATATTATCCTATTTTCCAATGTTTTGCAGATTGATCCACACCTTATCGTATATCACCCCTTATATTTCTCGGGGGAAGGAAACCCTCACGACCCCCAGGGCCACGAGACCCTGT
>NC_081353.1:20688380-20713188 GCF_029784015.1 Lycium ferocissimum | reverse complement strand
GGTTAATCTTGTTGTGGTTTGCTTGAATGTTTGGACTGTACTTTTGTATTTTTCTTGCTAAATCTCCGAGGACTGTTTATGTCCTCCCTAAAACTATGTGGTTAAAGTAGGTTGCTTAGTTATGTTACCTGCATATATGTGCTTGTGCTTATTTTCCTTTCTGATGATGTCAAAAGGGGAGAGGCAGTTCAGGAAACTCAGGGGGAGCATGGAGCATCAACTCAGCGGGAGCATCACAAAATACAGGGAAGTAAAATGTCAAACTCCTTTTTGGATGTCATCATCAAAAAGGGGGAGATTGTTAGCCTCATGAATTAACTTGATATTAAGAGTGATTATTTTAATGATGTCACTATTTCTCTATAGGAACCAAAAAGGAAAAGGATACACTAAATCTTACGAAGGAAGGAAGGAACCAGCTCAGCCAATCACGATTAAAGGCGTATCAATCAACATCACAGAAAAGGAAAACCTAATTGGAGATCTCAGAAGGATGCGCAAGTCAAGATTCAAAATTGAAGGAAATCTCCCAATCAGTCAATCAAGAGATTAAGTCCGAAGCTATGCAAGGAAAGAAGAAAACTAGGACAATATACAATAGAAGATTTTACAAGATCCAAGATCTCGGATGTCCAGCATGTCAGTCAATAGAAAAAGGTTCACGCTGAAGCTACACAGAAAAGAAGATAACTATGAAGATTCAAGACCAATCAGTGGATCACTCAAAATCCCTAGTTGAGGACAAAATCCCTTGGGTTACCTTGAAGCGAGCCAATCAGAATCAATCGAATGGAAAGATTGATTCACTGCCATCTCTCAATACGTGAAGTAGTCAGCTATAAAAAGAGACCTCACAAGCCAAAGACAATCATAGTTTCACTTGAGCAAAATATCTATTTACTCTTCGTCTTGTAAAAAGCACTATAGTCAGTTGAGTCTTGTAGTGTTAGAAAAGGAAAAGAGAAGATAGGTGGCTATATAGGTTGAGGCTATATCTAGAGGACAATTGGAAACTGTCCAAGTTCGAATCATGGTTCAGGTTGAACCATCTCTACCATGCGACTCTAAGGAATCCCTTGTAACCCAAGGAGACTAGATCAAGCACCACACCAGTGATTCTAACCAATATAAAAATCTATGCGTTCATTTATTTATGCATTGCATTACTTATCTTTATTTGTCTACTAACAAAGTTTCAAAGACTTGCAGAAAAGTCGGCTGTCTAACTTAGTAGTCGACTTACATAATTTGAAAAGGGTTACAATTTAGCCTCTCCCCCCCCCCCCCCCCAACCCTTGTGTTTCACTTTCTAAGTATAGGATCTATATTAATTACAGAATATTTAGTTTCCTTTTAGTTTAGTATCTAAAAGGAAAATAACACATTTTGTTGTATTTTATACACTTTAGTTCTCTATAAATAGTGATTTAGTTCTCTATAAATAGTGATTTAGCCTTATTTTCAATGCAAGAAACAATGTAATGGATATATGCAACGAGTTTTTGTTCATTCTCTCTTCTATTTTCTCTCCCGTTTCTTTGAATCCATAACAGTGGTATCAGAGCTTTCATTGATCTTCATGGATCCGTGAGTTTTGCTTAAAAAAAAAAAAATCAACCTTTTTTAACCTGTTAGGGCCTTTTTTTTTATCCCATGTTCACTTTCACTTATCGGGCTCCATTTTTTAATCAATACCTATTTTAATCCATATAAATTTTATCTGTACTTATTTTGAACCATGCCAAGTAGGGGTGTTCGTGTCGTTTTTTATTAAAACCATAACCAAACCAACTTAGTATGTTTTTAAATTATTAAAAACCAAATCAAACCAAACCAAACCAAACCAAATATGATACATATCCATCGGTTTGGTTGTTAGCGGTTTGGTTCAGTTTTTTGGTTTCTGAAAGCTTAATGGTATTTCTCTCTTTCATTTTTTCCATACGAATAGGGAAGGCTTTTCCATCGTTTTGCAACTTATAATCTGCTATCACCCTTTTATTGTGGGAGCTATAATTTTCTTGGATTATGGAGAAAATGTCTTGAGATCAATCAACTTTAATCAAGTGAATAAAGTTCATTAGAAGTACAACTATTTTTTTGAGGTAAGTCTCATAGTTTTTTCTTTGATTAAATGAGTTCGGATTCATAGATTTCTTTTATGAAAAGGGCTCAATGTGAAAAGTTCATTAGCCTAATAGAGATATAGAAAATTTTGATGAAAAAGTAAACAAAGTATTTAAATTAATTTTGAAAATTAATAAATTAAACATATTTAATTATAAAAATTGTGTATATTCTTTTGACGGTTTGGTTCGTTTTTTCTTAGGTTTGTTTTTAATAAAATCAAGTCAAACCGGTTATATCGGTTTTTTAAATAAATAAATAAATTTAAAACCAAACTAAACCAAACCCAAACAACTATCGGTTTATTTAATCAGTTTGTTTTGGTTATGTTTTTAACCAAACCGTGATAATTTTTAATGCCAAGCATCAATATATCTTTGAATGCTCCACAAATCTTCATTGATGAAAAGTGAAAACCATCACAATTGGTTAGTGAAGATGGATTAAGAAAATAATTTTACATGGTGTTTGAGAAGAAGGAGAAGAATCAAGTCTCAAACTCAAATTGGATACACCAACTTGAGTTTGAGGGGGAATGTTGAGGCGGAATGTTAAAATTTACTTTTCTTCTACTTTATGATTTAATTAATGGTAGAAATGTTTACTTCCTTTTTAGTGTAGGAATATTATATAATATTTATTTTCCTTCTAATTCTTATATCTACATTAATTACAGAATATTTAGTTTCCTTTCAGCTTAGTATATATAAGGAAAATAACATATTTCCTTTTATTTTATTCCCTTTAGTTCTCTATAAATAGTGATGTAGTCTTTTATTTTCAATGCAGAAAACAATATAATGAAGTAATGCAATGAGTTTATGTTCATTCTCTCTTCTATTTTCTCTCCGGTTTCTTCGATTCCATAACACCATTTAGTCTTTGAACGCAAGTTGTGCCCGAAGCCATTAGGCCTATAGCACATCTACCTGCGCGTCACGCATAAGCGTCGTTCCCGCACTCTGCGCCCAAACTTTGGGAGGTGGTGATGTCGTGAGACGGATATTGGCCTACCGTGTGCCACGAGCTCGCAGCTGGCCTAAATGCTGTAACGTCAAACAGGAGACTTTATTGATGAATATTTATCTCCAAAAGCATAAACACAATCTTCATCATGAGCAAATGTAAATTATTGGATGATGAAGCATGAGTAGAAAAATGAATGTAGAGTTTTCAACTCTGTTTTTCTCTGACCACAACCCAATAAATTGCAAAGCCAACACAAGATTACGACCATCCTTTTCATCCTATGTTGACTCCGGCCTAGGCTGGCTTCTAGTTGAACCCGTCCATACCACGTGGCCCAATTGACATGCACAATCTTCATCAGAAATCACAAGAAGCAAGAAAGCTGAAAAAAGCAATAACTTCTAAGTATTTATTTACTTGTTTTGCTGTCAAAGGTAGTACAGCACGTCAGAGTAGGTAAATTACTCAAGAATTCAAGGTATCCAAGCTCAAGATTAATTCTTCCTAACATTTGATCTAGAATTATTGTTCGTGACTTTCTTGAAAGTGTTTGTGACGATTAAATCAAAATCAAGTTCAAATTTAACTCAATGTCAAACTATTAAGCCCTTTAATCTATACCTTTGAAGAGGACATTCTCGTTGAGGTTTTGAATTTTCACTTTGCACCTTTTGCATTTTTTCAAGGATTTTGTCAATTTCTCCTAAAATGGTGCTGACCAAAATAGTAGTCAATTTGGTTCAATAGCATTAGACTATCAGATACGGAATCACTTTCATCATCTATTTAACCTAAAGATGTTTCCACTTATTTTGAATGCGGTCAATAGCATGCATGTTCTTTCAAGCAAAAGGAAAACCAGAAATTCCTTTAAATTAGCATCTGGTGTGGTCAATTTTCCTATATCCATTAGTTTTCCCCCTTGATGTATAGAAAAAATAGTTATAACTATGAGCATCTTGCCATATTATTTGGATGGAAAACTTTCCACCTTGCATTATTTGAAGTGTCGTTCTGCATTTTCTTCTATGCTAGCTCTGGAGTCTCCCTATCCACTGCCTTCTTTGCCTACAAAGCACAGAGAGACTTGCATTATTGCTATACTTCATAGAGTGTGTTCTCATTAACAATTTGAGCTTTTAGATAAGTTGGTAACACAATTCAACATTCTGGCTGACTTAGCCAAGAGTTCAAGCGGAAATTACTAAAGATCAGATTGAGAACGACGAGTCATAAAGGTGAAAACACACATTTACCTCTTTTTCCCAATTTGTCCGCAGAGTAACTATTGAAAGAAGTAGTGCTTGTGCAAAGAGGGCAAGAGTGATTCCCAGCCAAAGTCCCTGAAAAGCACGAAAACCACTTCATAATTTCAGGAACAGAAATGCGAAGGAAAATGAGGAGCATGAAGGAATACCTTTCCACCAAAATGATAGACAAAAGCTAATATAACACCAGCAGGTATTCCGAAAAGGTAATAAGCTCCCAAGTTGACAACTGCCCCTATCTTTTGCCACCCACAGCCTCTTGCAGTACCTGAATTTTATAAGGTCAATATAGTCATTTAACTGGCAACAAGTATCAATAGAGTTAGATATGTATCTCCGGGCCGCTCTAAATTTTTGAAACTAATATTCCAAAAATTTGGACAAACCTGAAAGCACTGCTTGGATACCATCTAAGAAGTGGGATCCTGCTAGCAAGACTAGCATTTCTGCTACATATCCAACTACTTCTTCCTCAGTGCTATAACAGTAGCCCCACAATTTACGAACCGAAATCAACACTATTGCTACAACAATGCCTTCTGTGGCCACCAAGAATACTGCAGTACTAGCTGCTAAACGAGCTGCTTGAGGTTGTCCCGCGCCTAGTTCATTTGAAACTCTTATGCTGAGGAGAAAGCCAGCAAATTAACTAGTGAAAAAGCATATAAAGGAAAGTGTAACACAAGGGGATTTAAAGGTGTTAGAGAAATTCACCTTGTGGCACCACTTAGTCCTAGAGGTATCATAAACACCATGGCATATGTGTTAAAGCTGAAATATTTCAAAATTAGCAACCCTTTGATGACATAAGATTTTAGATTGTGATTAGTATTATCGTGTCTAACCTGATAGAAAGAACTGAGGTCTCTAGATTTGGATTTGGAAGAAGTCCGGACAACAGAACCATCATTTCAAATGACCAAATCTCTAAGCTGTGTCAAGAAAAGCAAAAAATACTGAGTTCAGATAAACCCTTTGATTATACATTACATCCACCTCTGGTGAATATACATATATGCACCTAGATTAAGAACACTACCAGAACATAGCCGCTGAAGGAATGGCAAGTCTTAGATATTTCCAAATATCATGAAATGCCTCTTTAGAAAATCCGGTCCAAGTGTTTTTGCAGGAAGGCGATGTTCTGACATATGCAGCTAGCAATAAGACATTAATCCAGTAGGATATAGCGTTAGCAACAGCAGCACCTTTGTTGCCTAGGCCAGATTTAAAGATCAGAATCCAACAACTGAATAGATGCAGAAAAGCAGTGATTCCGGCACTG
Organism: Lycium ferocissimum; assembly: GCF_029784015.1. NCBI lineage: Eukaryota > Viridiplantae > Streptophyta > Magnoliopsida > Solanales > Solanaceae > Lycium > Lycium ferocissimum. The sequence goes on along the minus strand of NC_081353.1, from coordinate 20,707,539 downwards.
AACATCATGGGCACCACGTTGTTTTGGGATTGTAGAAATCTAATAAGACACTGGAGAAACGCATAGGCGAAAAGAGTCGGAATCATATAGCGTGCATAACTTCCTGCTTCAGCTGCTATTTCCGGATCTTGTCCCAATACTACGAGAATATTACCTGCATTAGCCCAAATGCAGGCCAAAGGAACACTGGCCAGTAGAAGAACAAGCATTGCCCTTTGCATATGGATACCGAGCATATGATACTGCTTTGCACCATATGATTGCCCACAGAAAGTGTCCAATGCACTTGCCATTCCCATCTGGTCAAGCAAGATATAGTTCCATAATAATAATGATAAAGCATCCTTTAAATTGGTCTCAAATAACTAAAGAAGTAAATTTCTATGAACTCCTTTAAAAGCCATACAAAATCTATCCAACATGAACTTGGTTACATGTGTATCAGTTATGGATGGTTGCAGAGGCGGACTTAGGATTTCTAGAACATAGGTGGACCACTAATGAAAGGAGAAAAAAAAATGCATTAAGTGAGGGTTGATCCCTATTTCTCTAGGTAAATAACTCAGCATTCAATCAAGTGCACAATTCAGGCCTTTTTGAGCATGGGTGCAAGCAGATAATATTAGATCAATTTTAAAAAATATCTACACAAAATACCTAGTTTGGAGGAGAGACCATGGGTTCATGTGCACTAAAATGGACAATAAATCCGCCCCTAGATGGTTGGACGGTTGAGGCATAAGAGTAACAATCTGAAGATTTAAGTTCAAATCCTGGCTACAAGGCTCATTATTAACCCCTCTAGAATGTTTGTGGACTATAGCAGGCTGCTTGTTTGATTGGTCGAGGTACTTGCAGGTTGCCCAGACACAACCATTATGAAGAAACATGGGTATCATGTACAAGCACCTCCTATTTTTTAGTGTAAGGATTACATGAAATGCTCAATGAACAAGTTTGACATGGTAACAGTCCATTCATTGTCAATCTAACCCTTTAATAAGAGAAATCATCTAGTAACATTAGCTTTAGCTAGAGAAACAAGTATTATTTTCAACTGACTGCCACAGGAAAACAAATATGTTTTGACCATTTCTTCAGCTTTAGTCTTTTTCCTAGTTCTCCCGTAGCAACACTGTTTCAGACACAACCCGTACATTCCAAAATCATCCTTCCCCTTGCCCATCAACCTTTTCCAGATTTTTGATTTTCTCAACTCCACTTATTTTTAAACTAAGAAAGGATAAAATAGAAATTACAGACTTGAAATCCAGTTCCTATAGTCTTGGACCTCTTGACTCATGCTATAGAACCACTACTAAAAAACACAACAGGTAACAGGTTTAGCGTCCACTTGGACATTGTTAATTTTATTTTTCACACTAACAACTCACCTTAAAGGTAATTAAAACTAACTACCCATAAAGAGTGGAATTAGTAACCGGGAAAATAAGGTACCTTTCTACAACAGGTAAAAGGATAAAAGGGGACTAACCAACAAGCTGAGACCAGTTACAGAGGCAAAAGAAGTAGCCATTGAAGCACCAGAAAGAGATAACTCCCCTAGATGACCCACAAACATGATAGATATAACCTGTAAGCAATATAACAAAAAATTGATAGACATAAGAGGGCCTGCTAATATCAACAGCTTCTTCACTTCTGCCAAAATTTCATCACTTCTTCTTCCCCTCTTCTTGGCCTCTTCCTTTACAGTTTCTGCAATCAATGAGCACTCAATATCTTGTATATCCATTTTCCTCTCTCATAGCAAACTTCCCTCGCCAAAGCAATTATTTTATAAGAGAGAATATCTGCACAGTGTCATGGAACTCTGGTCCAACAAATAAGGTCCCACACGGGATCTGCTTTGAAATTCGACTAATTCGGATTCATAGTGTAATGGTACTCTTGTCCAAGAAACAAGGTCCCATGCAGTATTTTCTTTGGAGTTCGACTAATTCGGATTCATTGTGTAATGGTACTCTGATCCAAAAAAAAAAAAAAAAAAAACACTTTCTTTTTTGGCCCCACCGAGTATCTGCTTTGGGGTTCCACGTCTAATTACCAAAGATCGACAACTCCATACCCAGAGCTTCAAGCACCAAAAGCTCTAATTAAGGGTAAAGGAATAGGTTGTAAGAAAAAATAATTTCAAACAAACCAAGGGATTGCCTTACACATTTCTTATTGATTTAACTTATATAGACTTGCTAACAAATTCAGGAATTATTTCATTATTAGTGTAATTTAACTTGATGAAAAGCACTGTCTGTCTTATATTTTTTAGATAGTTTGTTTAGCTTATTATGGTAACATACTAACATGCAATTGTCATTTAGGTTACTTGATAGTAATTTTTTTTTTTTGTTCACAGGCGTACATATTTATTAAGTGTCATGAATGGGGTCTAACTGAATCTCCTTCGAAAAAAATATTTTTTTCACTTTAACTTCTATTCATTCACGGTGTAAAAGAGGTTTTGCACTATCGAATTATTTAAAATATAGGTATAAATAAGAGCATGTGTAAATGAGATTAGTAACCTGAGGGCAAGCAAACAGGTGGCCCATTAGTTCAGTTGGTTAGAGCGTCGTGCTAATAACGCGAAGGGCGCAGGTTCGAGACCTGCATGGGCCAATCATTTTTTAATTTTTAGAAAGTAAGTTCTATATGATCGAATGATCTTCCATTTTTTTTGTCTCACAAACTGGTACGTATAACTTGGTGATATGATTATCTATTTGCCCATATTTTTAGCTTCTGATATTAAACATTCAGTCGTTATGAACTTAGTGCTTTACTTCATTTTGAAGAATGGTGATGCTACATTGTAGTGTCATATGAATGCTTTATAGCTAGCTTGCCGGTATGTCCACGCCTTGTCAATAAAGTATATTCTTCGGTAACGGTGCTTGTGGGAGATACTAGTAAGTGCCTTATGAAATTAGTCAAGGTACGTGCAAGAATGGCCCAAACGCCGTGATTATCAACAAAAAATAAAAAATATTCCCTCCGTCCTAAAAAGATTGTCCTCTTTTGACTTGACACAAAGTTTAAGAAACAAAGGAAGACTTTTGAAATGTGTGGTCCAAAACAAGCCTTAGATATTTGTGTGGGTGTAAATCATCTCATAAAGTTAAATTGTTTCTAAATATAGAAAGGGGACAATCTTTTTGGGACAGACTAAAAAAGAAAGGAGGACAATCTTTTTGGGACAGAGGGAGTAATAATAGAAAAGCTAGCTTGTTTGTGCTCATTCATCCAAAGAGGTGGTAGATGGGCGGGTGTAGTGAAACTTAAGCAAGTTAAAATGGGTCGATCAATAAACGAATCATAATCCTATTTGTCTGAAGTTCACTTTGCTGGGTTCAAAATGGGTTGCCCTTGGATCAAACAAAAATATCAGACTATTTCTTTCCATTTGTTCAGGGATTGATGGACAGAGTTATCCGGTGCATGTGTTGGTAGGAGATAAATAGTAGGTACCTTATGATACTAGTTAGACAAACTGGCTCGGACACCACAATTTAAAAAAAAAAAAAAAAAAGTTAGGATCAAAATGAGTCAATTAATGGAAGTTTAATTTGCTCAATAGCATGTTTTTTTTGGTTTGTGTTATTTAAAGTCTGTTTCATATCTTCTTATGAGCAAAAGTAAAAATAGAAGTTTTTCTAAATTAGGAAATGGTACCAAGAATAATTACATCTATTAGCATCTAGCCATATTTTTGGGGGCTGGTTTAAAACACAGAAAAATGCTATGCGAGGCCGAGCGAGGTGGGTTAAAATTTTCCAGGTTAAGGCTCAACCCGTCTCGCCTCCACTGCCATCCTTATTACAAACACTAGCCATGATACGTTTTTGAAAAGGAATTCCTTCCATGTCTGCCTTAACGGGTGACACTGAAAAATGGATAGGAACTGGGAAGATTTAACTGACGAAGCGGCTTCCTTCTTTCGCAGAAAATGTTCAATGTTTCGTGTGGTCCTATTTTATCGTATGGTACTCAAATGTGGTCGGTGTTTGTAATAAAATATGGTGGTTGACCGACAAAGATGGCTAGTGAATGCTATAAATTTTATTTTATTTTTTGCTTTACTTTGGGGTAACATGTGGTCAGGGGCGAAATTGCTATATCAGGTACGGACGGATTCGAACTAACCAATAATAGCTTTTGCTTGGATTATGTATTTTTTATTTGAAAAATCAGTACTATTATATATTTATATTTAATCCCGAAATAAGTAACTAAAACGAGATATGAATTCGATCACAAGTTCAGAATTCATAAATTTCAAGTTTTGGCCATATACATATATTATGAGGTAGATGGTAATGAGACAGAGATGAGTAGTGAATTGAAATTGGATTATTGGGGGGTCGGGTTTTATTTTTCATTTTTTTTTTGCGTGGATTTCCCTTCGAAGGTGTTGTTCTTTAATTTTTGCCCCTTAAATTCTTTGGTCTTTAATTTTTACCCCTCGCTTAAAAAAATGACCGAAAATACCCCGAGGTTCTGGGTTTGAACCCTCGCCTAGTTAAAAAAAAAAAAAAGTATTTCGCAAGGCAAGACTTTCATGAAACCTTTGCCTTAAGGCCTAACTTTTGCCCAAAATTAGGCCCATTCGGACCAAAGTTAGGGCTTAAGGCAGAGGTTTGCCTCAAGACCTAATTTTGGGTAAAAGTTTTCCCTTAGGCCTAACTTTTGTCCGAATAGGCCTAATTTAGGCAAAAGTTAGGCACTAAGGCAGAGGTTTGCCTTAAAGCCTAATTTTGCGAAAATGTTTACCTTAAGGCGAACCTCTGCCTTAAGGCCTAACTTTTGCCCGAATAGGCCTAATTTTGTTACGAAACTTTGCTTTGAATTTTTTTTTTTTTTGCTGAGCTGAGGTTCGAACCCAGAACCTCGGGGTATTAGGCCAAGGGTAAAAGTTAAATACCAACAATTGGAGGGGAAAAATTAAAGACCACCCCTGAATAAGGGTAATCGTGCAAATTGCCCTTTATTTTTAGTTTTGGTATTGATTAAGCCCACATGAGCTGATATAAAATGTCACATCTATATTGACAGCCGAAACTTGGACAAATTTGGCTAGATAATTCTAGGCGTGAACACAACTATCTCTCGATCATTTGTAGTAATTTTCTAGAGTTTTTCTCTTGAGCTAACTCTAGCTAACAATTTAAACTACGCAAAAGATCCCGTTATCAAAACTTTATTATATCTAATCCTGCTTTTAAAATCTAAAATATTAATTTCTTAACTACTTATAAGTCATGATGTTGTTCAACTAAAACCTAATCTTGTGATCTTTTTAAAGTAAACCAAGATATAGAAGCACCGTTAATAGAGAGCCCTTCAATTAACAACAATCAAAACATAGTTGGACACGTAGATAATGAAAAATGTCTCAATCATATTTAAACACTATCAAGAATTCAGCCAGCAAATGGTTCCATCAATATCCTAGATTAGATTTTTTTTTTTTTTTTTCAAAACCACCAATGGTGGGGATTAGGCATTGCCTAATCTGTGTATTAATAGTAACAAAAATACATAGCCAGTATCCTGACTTTTTGTCCAGGCCACCTTGAGAAATAAGAAGGATGAATAATTCATCCTTATATAAAAGAGTCCCAATGCATAAATACATGGGATTGAGTCTAAGAGTGGGATATCTTTTAGGATTCATAGTTACAATCTGATAAGTATGCAGATGCCAGAACCAAAAAATCCAAGAATAATTAACCATTATCAAAAGTAAAAGATTTCTTCTGTGTTCAAATTCTGAAAGTTGGGCTTCCATCAGTGTCATTCTTCAACCCATTTTTAGCTCCATTGGGAAGAGTTAAATTCTGTGTGAAGAAGGAATTTTGTCTTTGTTTCTCACCCAGATTAGCTAAGTAGTCTGCAAGATTGTTGAATTCCCTATAGTAATGCTGAAATCTGAAGTTGCCTCGTGTCTTTAGGCAATTGATCTGGCTTATGAGATGGATAATATGACAGTTGACATTGGATTCATCCCTAATCATATTGATGATGATCATAGAGTCGGATTCGATGTCCACATTTCTATATCCATTAGTGATGCACCATTGGATTCCATAGAGAATGGATTTGGATTCTGCTACATTATTAGAGCATTCTCCATAGTATCCTGAGTATGCCATGATTATCTGACCCTTATCATCTCTAAGGATACCCCCTCCTCCACCACTTCATGGGTTTCCTTTGCTACACCCATCTGTGTTCAATTTGAATATACCAGGGCTAGGTTTCCTCCACCTAAGACATTTGATATTAATCCCAGGTTTTAGATTTTCAATGTGCAAAACAGTGTTGCTCCATTGCTGCTTGAATTAGACCTCTGAAAAATGGCATGATAACAACATTCTGATTTGATAGATGACCTGGTTGATGATTTTACCCGGAAAGCTTTTGATGTCCTCATATCTATGACTACATCTGGCTTTCCAGATTTCCTAGCAAATGAACAGTGGTAGGCAATGTATAAGAATTGAATGAACTCTATTTTTTGCGTTGCTAAGCCACCAAGTAATAAGAGTGTCCCTTATTCTTCTTTGCCTTCTTCTAATGCCACAACAGTTAAAGAAGAATTCCCAAACAACAGTTGCAAGCTCTCCTCCTTTGAACAGATGCTCCACATTTTCAATGCTTCCATCTTTCGGTGAGATGCACTTTGAGGGTCCCTGTACTTTGAATCTTTGCAAGGCTTCATCTGTAGGAAGTTTGTTGGCCATTAACTTGAGCATAAAAAGAGAGATCTTATAAGGAATCTTCTTTTGCCAGATTCTGGTGGCGGTAAGAGTAATACTTTTAGTATTTCTCAAAACCTGCCAGGCAGAGTTGGTGGTGAAAAGACCATTTTGGCTTGGAGTCCAAATAGGTAAATCACTCTTATAAATCATGATATCAATTTTAGCAATATCACTAACAATGTGATTAGGAAGAATAGAATGCAATTTGGTAAAGTTCCAAGCTCCATTATTAATGAATTCAGAAACCTTGACCTTTTTGGAGTGATAAGAGTTTGGAAAAAATTTGGCAAGTGGTGCAGAGCCAAGCCAGTTATCCCACCAAAAAGAAATGTTACCTTTAGCAATTTTCCAAAAAATATGTTTTTCACAATTTTTTCTAGAATCAAGGAGTCTTTTCCAAATGTGAGATTGTCTTGAAGCCCATTTTTTGGAGACAGGATGGGCTGTTTAACAATATTTTTTTTTTCAAGAAAATCTCTCCAAAGAGAGTCTTTTGTTCTGAAATTCCACCAAATTTTGGCTTCAAAAGAATGACTGATGCCTTGGATGGATCTAAGACCAATCCCACCTTCCAAGGTAGGATAGCATAATTTCCACCAAGCAATCCAGTGCATCTTTTTTTTACCGTCTCCATCACTCCAGAAAAAATTAGCCATAAGCTGTTCCATTTGCTTAATGGTAGTTTTAGCAAGTTGAATGACAGAAAGGATATGTAAGGGAATAGAATAAAGAACAGATTTTATAAGAATAGCCCTACCTCCATGAGATATCATCTTACCTTGCCAACCCTACATTCTGTTAGCAACCTTTGAAACTAAATTTCCAAAATAAACAACTTTTTTCCTACCATTATAAATAGGAGCTCCTAGATAATTGAAAGGAAAGATTTGATGTTCATAACTAGTGAGCTGCTTAATATCATTTATGATAGACTGAGAAGTGTTGGAACCAACTAAAAAGCAAGATTTACTCTTGTTAATAAGCTGTCCAGAATAGTTCTCATAAATAGCTAGTTTATTCATCATAGACATAAGAGACAAAGTCCCCAGAGGAGAATAGTATAGTGTCATCTGCAAAACTAAGGTGATTAATAATAGGGAAACCTCTATCAATAGTATAGGGAATAAACTGTTCATTTTTCAATTGATCCATAAGAATAGTAAGTAATTCAAAACTAATAATAAAGAGAGAAGAAGAGATAGGATCACCTTGTTTAATTCCTCTCTTTGGATTTGAAGAAACCATGTCTTACTCCATTAATATTAATAGAGTACCAATTATTAGAAAGTAGTCTCCAAATCATATCAGTCCAGAAATCAGAAAATCCAAAGCTTTTTAATACTTGACAGAGATATTTCAAATCTACTCTATCAAATGTTTTAGCCATATCAAGTTTTAGCACAACATTGCCATTAATGTTTTTCTTACCTATGTTGTAAACCATTTCTTGAGTTAGCATAATATTGTCAGAGATAGATCTACCTTTAAGAAAGACAGCTTGATTTAGTGAGACCACTTTGTGTATCACCTTTGCAAGTTTGGTGTTCAGCATCTTTGAAATGATTTTGATGCTGAAATTGGTAAGACTTATGGGTCTTAGCTTAGTATACCTCTGAGGATTCTCCACTTTAGGTAAGAGAATTAGACAAGTGTGAGTAAGAGATCTAGGTAGTTGAGTCCCTGCAAAAAAATCACACACCATTAGATAAAGATCATGAGAAATAATTTTCCAGCAATGTTGGTAGAATTTTCCAGATACACCATCTGGCCCAGGAGCATTGTCAGGACTTAAGGAAAAAACAGCATCTTTTATTTCTTCCAAAGTAGGAGGAGCTCCTAGCATAGCATTGTCCTCATCTGTGATCACTTTCGATAAAGAGTTGAGGATTCTGAAGTCTCTTTCATGTCTTGGATTAGTAAATTGTTTGCCAAAGAAATTGATGGCTTCTTTGGATATATTCTCATTGCCTTCAACCCAGGTATTGTCCTCTTTTTTCATCTTCTTGATGGTCAACCTTCTTCTTTTGACATTCATGATAGAGTGAAAGAACTTGGTATTTGCATCACCCTCTTTGAACCACTTCATTCCAGCTTTCTGCCTCCAGTATGCTTCTTTCTTTTTAGTATGCATGATCAGATAGGCATTTGACTTGTTTAGTTCCATCCTATTTGTCTCACTGTTATCATGCGTGCACCTTTGTTCCATATCAGCAACAATATTCTCCAATTCCTTAGTCTTGTCGAAAATATTAGCAATATAATTCTTAGACCACCAAGACAGTTGCTTGCAAGTATTCTTCAGCTTCATGTGAAATTTCCAAAGGGAAGATCCATTAGCTTCAAAATCCCAAGCTTTCTTAACCACCTCCAGGAAGCTAGGTTAATTTATCTAGAAATTCAAGAATTTAAAGTACTTTTGTTGTGAAAGTTGAGCGTCTTCTATAGTAATAAATAGAGGAGCATGGTCAGACCCTGATCTGATTAGATGATAAACAGAGGTATCAGCATATTTTTGAGACCAACAGTGATTCAAAAGAACTCTGTCAAGCCTTTCCCAAACTCTATATCTTGGACTTCTACCATTACACCAAGTGTAAGTAGATCCAGTGTGCTCTGCATCAATCAAAGAACAATCTGCTGTACAGTCAATAAAAGGAAGACTATCTCTTATTTTATGAGCATTACCGCCTTTTTTTTCATTGTGATCCAAAATGCAGTTGAAGTCTCCAGCAATCAACCAGGGTAGATTGATGTTACTGGCCATACTTCTGATATCATTCCAAAGCTCCCCCCTTGATGTTGCTTACACTTGGCATAAACAGTTGTGACAAAAATTGTAGCACCCAGAAAACTACAAGTAACCTGCTGCTCAGTATCTTGTATAATAGAACAATCATATAGTTAATCACTAAATATCCAGATTTTATTATTACAATTGGAATAAGCAAACTGGTATCCAAGCCATTTTTTGAATTTATCAATTTTTGATCTCCTGCAAAAGGGTTCCATCAAGGCCATAAAAGCAATGTTGTGTCTCCTTTTGAGTTTTTTGAGTCTATCAAAAGCACCTTGAGAGGTAATTTCTCTCACATTCCATATGATTGTCTTAATCATTGATCATTGTGATGAGTTGTTGATCTTTGCATGTGATCTCGTCATAGTGGATTGTGTGCTTCCTCCTCTTTTGCCTCTATTAGTTCTGCCTCTTGTGCCGTGTTTACCTCTTGGAGAAAGATTTATGTTTTCTGCAAGTTCATGGAAAGTCTGCTCAACGTCATCTTCAGAGATGACATTGTTGAAGGTTTGAATCGGTTTTTCAGTTTCATCATTACTATCAGTGTTTCCTTCTTCTATGCTTTCATAATCATTTGCACTAGTATCCTCACTGCCTTCTTACTCAGTAGTAAGATCATCACTAGTGTGTTTTCTAATAGTCTCCTCACGATCAGATGAGGAAATAGTCATGGTGTTTTCATTACCTACTTCCTCTTGTTTAGATGATGATGAGATTATTGTATGGTTACCTATGGTATCTTGATTTTGGTCTATGTTTTGATGGTGTTTGTTGGTTGTCTGCTTTTGCTGAACAGGTGTAGCCATTGCTTCTTTCTCTGTTTGATCTTCCCAACTAACATTTTTCTGCTTCTTATTCTTTCTTGTATTCTTCCTTGCTTGTTGAGTATTCTGTTGTTCATTGAACTTGTTGTTAATTTGCTTAGTTTTTATGTTTTTGATTTCCTGCTTCTTTGTAGTGGGAGTTGAAGCGAAATGTTTAGTCTCAGCATGTTTGATCGCTTCTTGTTTGTTCACAACCTGTTTGATCACTTTTTATTTTTCTTGAGACTGCTCCCTGTTAGTGTTGTCCACTTTTTGCTTTTCTTTGCTGGGAACATTAGTAACTTTGCTTTTCTTATGCTTGGAAGGATCTGGCTCATTGCTAACAATTCCCCCATTCTTTCTGTTAGACTTCTTACTCTTTACTTCTTGAAAACCATCTTTATCCTGCTTGTTGCTATCCCTTAGGCTGCTCTTTTCAGCTATTTCCTTGGCTTTCTTTTTTGTATCAGTATCAACTTCTTTAGTTCTGCATTGTTGTTCTTCATGCCCTTGTAGCTTGCAATAATGACAATAAGTAAGTGCTCCTTCATATTCCACTTCTAACCACCGACCGTCTTCAGTTCCATCAAGTCGTTTAAAACCAAGCCATATGATGTCTTGTTTAGGTTTAAGTAGATCAATCTCTACTTTAACCTTTGCCACATTACCTCGAGACTTAGAATAGGTTGCTTGATCAGGAGCTACAACAGTTCCTACTGATTAAACCAATCTGGCTATAATATCCCATCGAAATAGATGCCATGGTAATTTATGAATGAGTATCCAGATAAGTACAATGGAGGTTTCTTGATCAGGTTTAAAGTCAGACGTCCATTTCTGAACTTTGATAGCATATTGACCAATGTGAATGTAGGGTTTGAAATATATATGATTAAAATCTATCTCATTGGTAAAATCAATGTAAACGGTTCTCTAGTCATAGTAAGCCATCTTAGGAGTTTCTTTCAAGTGATATTGACTGACAAATAATTTTCTCAACTCTTCCATGTTGGGTTTACCCTTAATAACTTTCCTAATAATAGTGAATTTACAATCATTCGCGATTAACAAAATAATCTTTAGTATCGAAGAAAATCGCTGGCTTATCGAGATGTGTACCATGAGCGATATTAATCTCGTCATCTTTAGCAGCCTTAGTAGTCAATAGCTGTGAAGGTGGGTTTCGAAAGAACAAGTGTCTTTGTTCTGCTAGTAGCATTCATCGATTGAATTTGGGTATTGGGATTCTTGTCTTCGATAGAGGTACTAGTAGCTGCAGGATTATTATTGCTTACTGTGGTGATGGTATTTTGAGCTTCTGGGTTTGTCTGATTTGGGAGGGATTTGGATTTTGGGGGTGAGTCAAAATTTGATAAAATTTTAGGAATGGAAGGTATTTGTTTGTGATATTGATCTTTGTCATGATGATTTCCCCCATTTTCTCTGTTGTGTGTGTAGAATTAGGGGATTTGGCATTTTGTTGTTCAAGCTTAGCTTTGGAGATTAAAGCTTCTCTCAAAGGTTGAAGGATGGAGGGAGTGCTGGCCACCAGTTCAAAAAGCCTATCTTTGTCAAGGTAAAGGCCTTCTTCAAGATCTAGACTAGTGGGTGTGTTGTTGCAGGTTAAGGTTCCGGCGGTAATCGGAGTCGGTGATAGATTGTTGGTGTTTTGGTTGATATTGTCCGCTGGGTTGAGAGATGAGAGAGATGAATTTTGCTGATTTGGCACTTGATTGTTGGCTGAATCAGACATTGCCAATGATCTTTTATTTTTATCCAGCGGGTCTTTTCTGTGTTTGTCAAAAAGTTCAATAGAGATCATTGAGAGAGAAACTTAATCTTTTAGTTATTCTGTATAATTTCCAATCTGCTTTGAACTAGATTAGAAAATTAGCTACTCATAATGTTGCTCAAGAATATAATATGAAAATTAAGAACAAACAAGAAATAGCAGAAGAAAGTGTAATTTGTCATCGAATTTGGTTAGCCCTTGTCCTTGTATTCTTGGCTCCAAAAGTAGAGTGTAACCCTTTAAAAGGCGTTTTTGGATATGTAACCTAGAGTGTGCATGAGGCTGCCCATGCATATTCTATCTCAAATAGAGGTTGCTCCTCTAGTAGCTCCCGTCTTGAGGAGGGCCGATGAGCACCTTCTCGCTAGATTATATTTCTCAATTGCTCATGATGGGGGCTCGCCCTTCTTCTGCTTCATTTTTATGAAATTGCCAACATACATGGCTTGTCTACCTGGCTTTTGACACGAGCAGACCAAACCTTTTGTGCCTTGTTCAGCTCTAGCTTTCCTTGCTTCAAGATGTGCCAAATCATCCCTTTTCGACCTGTCCGACACACTTCTTACACGCATAATACATGCAATGAGCTCAAAACACCCCAAATAATGGTGTAATCACACAAATACGGCGATAACTTACTGCAACTATAAAATTTTAGCTGAATATCACCATGCTGCTCTCGAGAAATTTAATAATTTAATCATCATGGCAAGAACCAATTTCCAATATGTTACACCTCGGATATTCCGTGTTGTTGTGTTGTGAATAGACTAATGCAAGCTTAAGGAGAACATGGAGTCCATATGACCTTAAGGAGAGTATTAGGTAGCTTTGAAGTGTATACAACAAGATTTCGAATTCACACGAATTGGTGAAGCCAAGTTCGTCAAAGGAAGTGAATTATAAGTCGTGTTCGGGAAGATTTCCTAACAACCGAGCTAATGTTGATTTAGTAATGTCTTGAGGAGAAGTTATAGATCCCCTTAGATGGTTAATGAGGAGTTATATAAGTTCCAAGGAGGTTCCACAAGGATTGGAAGTCAAACGAATCGACGGGAACAACTTCGGGGAAAAGGGAGTTATACGACCACTTATACGATCCGTACAACTTTATACAGTCCGTATAATGGTCCGTATAACGGTTACAGTGAAGGGTCCTCACTGGTGACATTATACGGTCACTTATGCGGACCGTATAAAATTATACGGACCGTATAAGTGTCCGTATAACAGTTACAGAATGGGTTGATCATTGGTGAAATTATACAGTCTCTTATACGGACCGAATAAAATTATACGGACCGTATAAATCATGTCGGGTCAGATTTTCATAATTATAAATATATGACCCAAAACCTTATTTCTCATTTCTCATCTTCTCCACACTTCTTTAGAGCTCTAGAATATTCCACACACCATATCAATACAAATCCAAGGGAAATCAACGATTAAACCCCAAGAATCAAGGGAATCAAGTGTAAAGAGGCTCACTAGGGTTTGTAGAACTCAAGAATTTCTTTGGTATTTAAGTTGGGGTTTTCTCAAGTGAAGTATCTTCATCCAAATATCATTCCTACATAATCAAAGGTGAGTTTTACATCTATCACATGTTATTAAAAGTATTGAGTGGTTGAATGCCTTGGATTAGAGAAGAAAGTAGAATATGAGCTCAAATATGGAAATAATGGTATTTTGAGTAGTAAGTTAACTTGAGTCATGACTCTTAGTATGATATAAGTATAATCTTATTGTGAATAATGCCAATGATGTTGGGGAAATATTATATTAGAATGAATATGGTATTATGTTGTGGTTATGGTTATGAATGACCTTGAAAGGGAGTTTTGAGGATTGAACAATGTTTAACTTGAAGACGTTTATTGATTATGATATTATGAGTGTTGCTATTGATGTTTGGGAGTTTTTTATTAGATGGAGAAAGTTGTCAAAACAAATGAAAAGCTGCCCAGTTTTCGTTAGCCTTTTAGTCGCGTTAGCATTGACTTAAGCATGTTTAGAATGATCTAATTTAGTACGAATTCTCTTGAATGTAGAGTTGTGACTTTGGAAGGAGAACATTTAGTCGTTAAGAAGACATAAAGGTATGTAAAGCTAGTCCCTTTCTTTCTTAAAGGCATGACTCCTATATTACTATCTTCCATATATTCCATGACCTTCTTACATCCCAAAAGTTGAAAGTTCATGATTCTTAAGAGTTTCTTATGAGCTAGAGATGAGATATACTCTATGATAATGATGATGATGATAATGCTATTTCTAGAGATTCCGAAGCTTATGAAATGATTCTATTATGAGCTTGATAATCCTGTTTTATGATTTCATTGATGTTATTTCTTGTTGTGGTCTCACCTCAGTATATTAGTTCTTTCGAGGTGAGACATAGCCATGATGATTATTCTATAATATAATCGGAGGTCACCAACCTTACATCACTCTGATAGAGTTATGGCTTTTACTTGAGCTCTCATGCATGCTTTATATTATGTATATGATGATGATTACACGGTGCCTAGTTGGCCGGGCAGACACCACTACGATGAGCATAGTGGGCAGCTATGATAACAACTACACTATGCCTAGTTGGCCGAGCAGGCACCACTAGTGGGCGGCATGAGATGGTTACCCTGAACGCAGGAGGCCCGGACGCGGGCTAATGATGATTACACCGTATCTATATGGTCGGACAGTTTATATATGTTTATATATGATATGATGTTGTCTTAATACGAAAGCTAGCATGCATGATTCCGCCTTAAGAGGCAATCAGTTACAGGTTATCCCTTTACTTTATGTTCTTTAATTTCTTTATTATGTTGTTATGTATGCCGTACATACTCAATACATTGTTTGTACTGACGTCCTTTCTTTTGTGGACGCTGCGTTCATGCCCGCAGGTAGACAGGGAGACGGACAGGATACCTAGGAGCTTTATCAGCAGATATACTGGAGCACTCCACTACTCCGGAGTTGCTGCGTATTGGCATATTCTTTTGTGTATATATTTGGGGCATGGCGGGGTCCTGTCCTGTCCTTATGATTTCAGTATTCCAGTTAGAGGCTCATAGATACTTATGTATGAGTAGTAGATGTTATGAAATCTCTTCAGTGTATATTGTGTGCATCATTGTGTAGCCTCGTGGGCTTTTATATATGTGTATATATGTATATGTGATCATCATGGTGCATGTTCAGATTGAGTTTGACGATAAGTTTGACAGGTGGTGCTCGGTAGGGTAGCTCCGGGTTCCCGTCATGGCCCTTTAGTTGGGTCGTGACAGAAGTGGTGTCAGAGCAGTTCCGTCCTAGGGTTTGTCTACGAGCCGTGTCCTGTAGAGTCTTGTTTATGGGTGTGAAGTGCGCTACACTTATAAACAAGAGGCTGCGGGGCATTTCAGAATAATGACTGTTCTTCTTCTTCTTCTTCATAGATTGTGCGATAGAGCTATAATGTAAGATTCCTCTTTTTTCTCTAATTGTGCGTTATGATTTCAGCGAGGCCCGTGAAGAAAAAGGTAACAGTTTCCTAGGAGGGCAAGGCTACGATAGGAAGGCGGACTGAATGGGAGCCACCGGTAAATATAGAGGAAGGTGAATCCCATAATGAGGCTCCATCTCGTACTTCTCATACTCCGCCAATTCTAGAGGAACATGAAGGGGTTTCCACACCATCTTCAATGCCTCCAGTTCCTCCACCGAGTGCTTCGGGCCAACAGATGACCGAGGCTTTTCAATTATTAACCCAGTTAGTTGCCGCTCAGGCTCAGTGGCAGAGTGCGGGTCCAGGTGACAGGGCGATTATTGCCAAAGCCTGTGATTTTATGAGTTTGAATCCTCCGAAATTTTTCGGGTCAAAGCCGGATGAAGACCGCAGGGTTTTATAGATGAAATGTTGAGGACGCTGAGAATAATACATGTTTCTGATACTGAGTCAGTGGAGTTGGCGTCCTATAGGTTGCGGGATGTAGCCGTTCTTTGGTATAATAATTGGATACTTTCGAGAGGGGAAAATGCACCTCCCCCGGTTTGGCAGGAGTTCGTAGATGCCTTCATTCACCACTATTTGCCACCCGAGGTTCAAAGGGCCCGAGCTGACAGGTTCTTGAATCTAAAGCAAGAAAATATGAGTGCCCGGGAGTATAGTCTCCATTTTAATTCATTGGCTAGGTATGATCCGACCATGGTAGCCGATATGGGAGACCAGGTGCATCAGTTTGTGAGTGGCTTAGGGCCATATTTGATCAAAGATTGCTTGACAACTTCACTTCAGGAAGGGATGGACATCTCCCTTATTCAGGCTCATGCTCAGAATTTGGAGGAGCAACAACACCCACACAGGGGTGAGCGTGATATTGATAGGGGGTATAGTAAGAGAGCCAGATCTGCGGGCACTAATAGTGAGTATAGAGGGGGTTAGAGGCAACAGTACTCCAGATATTCAGGGCAATCAGTGGCTAGTGCACCTCTTAGATTTGCGGGTAGGAGATTTGATCGTCCCATTTATTCTGGACCGAGTCAGAGTTCGAGAGTTTTGAGTTCCCAGTTTAGAGGTGATCCCAGTCAGAGAAGACCACCGGTACCGCGATGCAGCCAGTGCGATAGATTACATTCGGGTCCGTGTCGCCAAAGTTCAGATGCTTGTTATGCCTGTGGTCAAATTAGGCACATAATGCGTGATTGTCCCTCGATGAGTGGTAGAGGTGGGGCCCAACCCACAGGATCAGTAGCCGGTTCTTCTTCGTCCATGCGCCCTGTAGGGCAGATTCCCCAGACATCAGCAGGCCGGGCTAGGGGCAGAGGGGTAGCATCCAGTTCAGGTGGCCCTCAGCCCCGTATTTATGCTTTAGCCAGACGACATGATCTTGAGTCCTCCCCTGGCGTTGTCACGGGTATATTATCCATATTTTCCTATGATGTCTATGCATTGATTGATTCGGGTTCTACTTTGTCGTATATCACTCCTTATATCGCTGGTCGTATCGGGGTGAAACCTGAGCCAATCAAACCTTTTGAAGTATCTGCTCCTATTGGCGACCCGGTAATATCTAGACAATTATATAGAAATTGTGTGGTTGTGGTATGTGATCATCATACTGCAGCTATTTGATCGAGCTGGAAATGTTAGACTTTGATGTTATTAAGGGCATGGATTGGTTGGCTTCTTGTTATGCTAATGTAGATTGTAGAACAAAAGTGGTTCGATTCCAATTTCCGGGAGAACCAGTGCTTTAATCGAAGGGTAACACAACATCTCCAAGAGGTAGGTTTATTTCCTATCTCAAGGAGAGAAAGATGATTGCTAAGTGCTATATTTATCATTTTGTACGAGTTCATGATATCGAAGCAAAACTGCCGACTCTTCAGTCCATCCCGGTAGTAAATGAGTATCCAGATGAGCTTCCAGGTTTTCTATCGGAACGGGAAATTGATTTTACTATTGATGTGTTGCCGGACACCAAGCCCATATCTATTCCTCCTTGCAGATTGGCTTCTGCAGAATTAAAGGAGTTGAAGGCATAACCGAAGGATTTGCTCGAGAAGGGATTCATTAGACCCAGTTCATCGCCGTGGGGAGCACCTGTCTTGTTCGTGAGAAAGAAAGATGGTTCTTTGTGAATGTGCATTGATTATAGACAGTTGAACAAGGTGACAATAAAGAATAAGTATCTGCTTTCGAGAATTGACAATCTGTTTGATCAATTACAGGGTGCTAAGTGGTTTTCAAAGATAGATCTGAGATCAGGATATCACCAGGTGAGAGTTAAAGAAGAATATATCCCGAAGACGGCTTTCAGAACCAAATATGGTCACTATGAATTTCGGGTTATGTCGTTTGGATTGACTAACGCGCCGGCAGTGTTCATGAATTTGATGAATAATGTGTTCAGGCCTTTCTTAGATTCATTTATAATTGTGTTCATCGATGATATTTTGGTGTATTCTCGGTCAGAAGCAGAGCACACAGATCATTTACGTACAACCCTTGGAATTCTTCGGGCTCGTGAATTATATGCCAAGTTTTCAAAATGTGAGTTCTGGTTGAATTCTGTGACTTTTCTAGGCCATATCATCTTAACTGATGGTATTCGAGTAGATACTCAGAATATTAAGGCTGTGAAGACCTGGCTAAGGCCTACAACGCCTATAGAAGTCCGTAGCTTTCTGGGTTTTAGTAGGTTATTATAGGAGGTTTGTGGAAGGATTTTCTTCTATTTCTGCACCATTGATGAAGCTAACTCAAAAATCAGCGAAATATCAGTGGACTTATGCTTGTGAGCGCAGCTTCCAGGAATTGAAAGATAGATTGACTTCAGCCCCAGTTCTGACACTTCCAGAGGGATCAGATGGCTACATTATTTATTGTGATGCCTCCGGTGTTGGCTTAGGCTATGTGCTGATGCAGCACGGTAAGGTTATTTCCTATGCTTCTAGGCAACTGCGGAAAAATGAACAGAATTATCTGACCCATGATCTTGAATTAACTGTGGTTATTCATGCACTAAAGATGTGGAGACACTATTTGTATGGAGTTCATGTGGATAGCTATACAGATCACAAGAGTCTCCAGTATATTTTCAAGTAGAAGGAGTTGAATCTACGACAGAGGCGATGGTTAGAGCTATTAAAGGACCATGACGTTAGTATTCTATATCATCCTGGAAAGGCGAATGTGGTGGCCGATGCTCTTAGCCACAAATCCATGGGTAGTCTATGTGACGTCCAGCCGGGAAGGAAGGAATTAGCCTGTGAGCTCCATGAGCTAGCTAGCCTAGGAGTTCGTTTAATGGACTCGGGCAATGCAAGTGTTGCTGTTCATAATCTAGCTATTTCATCTCTAGACCTGGAGGTGAAAAAGCGTCAGTATGAAGATCCCAAGTTGAGTCATTACAGAGATACACTTCCCCAGAAAGAAAAGTCATCATTTGAGATTTCTGCGAATGGGATTCTCAGGCATCGAAGCAGGCTATGT
>NC_081353.1:20617815-20688280 GCF_029784015.1 Lycium ferocissimum | reverse complement strand
CCAATCAAATGGGGCCCAAGCCATGGGTGGGACCCACGGCCAATTTTGACTTGATTAATGAAATGATTAAGTCTTAATCCCTTTAATAATCTAATCATGGTTAATTAATCCCTAATCTCCATTAATATTTCTATACCAAATAAAATTTATAAGCAACTTGTAGTAAAATAAAATCGGAGGTTAAATGTCTCTACCTCGGATCCCAAAATAGTCTTATCCTTAACTTGTCGCGATTAGCTTAAAATATCCCAATGTACAAAAATACGGGATATAACACTATCGTTCTCATCATAGGAGACATTTACCTATAGCATGATAAGGATTTTGAGAATCATGAACTTCTAGCATTTTGGGAATGAGGATGATATGGATAGCACATGTGGAAGCATAACATAGGAATCATGCCTTTAGAAACAAGGGGTTAGCCTCATATACCTTCACGTCTTCTTAATGACCAAAAATTTTTCGCCAAAGCTTGCAACTCTACATTCAAGAGGATTCGTACAACATTAGTCTTGAAAGCATGCTTTAGCTCAAACTAGAACAACTAAAAAGCTAACGCAATTTGGGTAGCACTTCCCCTATTTCATCAACATCCACTATATGGGAAAACAACGCCCAACCACTAATAACAACATCCAATATATCATAATCAAGGAATTATATTCAATTCCATCCCAAATTCCCCCAAAATCCTTTTTTCAAATTCATCTATAGCCATCTTCTTCACCTCAACATCTATGGCTTCTCTACTTTAGATTCCCTCCTCAATAAGAGTCGCTGAACCTTAAGATCACTTAAAAATGTGAATAGGATGAAGAACATACCTTGAAGTAGCAGACTTTCACCGTACTCAACTCTCTTTCCAAGACCAATTTCACCACAACCTTGAAAGGAAGCAACAACCATCACTCTCCATGGATTAGGTTTTGATGTTGATTCTCTCATTGGATGATATGGAAAGGTACGGGGTTGTTGAGAACCTTCAAGAAATCTTTCGAAGACTCTATATAAGTGGGGAAATGAGTGTGTAAGGTTGGAAATAAAGTTGGGGTCGTTTGGGATTTAAAAAGGTGTCAAAATCACCCTCCGACCCTACTTTGCGATGAGTATGCGGCCTTGCACACTCAGTGTGCAGCCACACACTCCTCCCTCCACCCAAAACTGATGTTGGACAGTTAAATCACCCAAAATTGTGAGTTGGCGACCAGTGTGCGGGTCAGCACACTCAATGTGCGACCGCACACTGCCCCTGCACCTCCCGGTTTCGCGAAATCGCGTTCCTTTCGACTCGTTTGACCTCTAATCCTCATGGAACCTTCTTGGCACTTGTATAAAACTTCATTAACCATCCAAGGGGATCTATATATCTCCATAAAAGTGATTCTAAGAAATGTTCAACTCAACTGTTGCCAAATTTCCCAAAAACATAACTCAACCTTAACTTTCTCCGACGAACTTACTTCCTTTGCCTCAAATGCCTTTGGAATCTTAAGGTATACTCTTGAAATTATAAAATATTCTTCTTAAAATTATAGGTTCTCAATGTTCACTTTATTCTTATGCTATTCTATTTGTAATTCAAGCGACATGAAATTCCAAGGCGTAACATTCCTCTCCCCTTAAGAACATTCGTCCTCAAATGTTAAACCCTTAAGGATTCTGCAAAACAAATTCCTGAGTTTCCCCTATAACTGAGCCACTACCATCCTGTCACAACAGCCCAAAATATACAATGCCTCACAGGACCACAACACAATATCAACATTGGCCACACACGACCATGAAATCATCAAAGGAAGCATTACATACCTGAGGACAATGATGTTTCCACTTGAACTTCTTCTAAGGGTGGAAATAAGTGCGGGTATCTGCACTTCATATCTTTCCCAGCTTCCCAAGTCATCTATTTTACCTTTACATTCTTCCATAATACTTTCATCAAGCTTACATCTCTAGCTCTTAATTCACAACTCGAAGCTAATTGGGAGGTCATTAAAAACTTACTATACGATAACTGTTCTGTGATTCGAATTTCATCACTTAGTATAGCCATGGGAGATTATCAATATGCTTGCGGAGCACGAACATGTAAAAGTCCGAATATGCAAATTTCCATTATGAGGATATGTCTATTAAGCTTTCTAGATCATCCTGCATATATTCTTATAGAGTCTCTTAATAATCCTCATAATTCTCTTCAACGTGAAACTTTCATATTCCCACAATTGATATTATCCCATTCTTACAAAGCCACATGCGGCTCACTAGGTATGTAGGCTCCAAGCTATCCTAATAGGTCTTCCCAACTTCTGTAAAGATTTAGCATATGTTTCCGTAGTATACCTTGGGGAGTTTGAAAATGGATTCTATCCGCTTATCTATCTCAAAGTGGAGGGCTTTACTGGGATGACCTATATCTTTCCTGTCTCTCTGAATGTACTGATCTTCAGGCGCCAGTAAAGAGCTGAGAATCTTAACCGAACAATTTCATAGATAGCTTTTTTTATCCCTTACAATTATAACATCCATTTCGATTCCAGATCAATCCTTATTTTTGTTAATGCCACGAGACTGTCTTATACGAAGTTACTCCTCATTATCATTCTTAACACCACCTCTAAACTTCAGTCCCACATTTAAATTCTTCTTACTCTATTTACTTACCACGCCACTTTAATTTCTTTGCATCTAGAATATCTATGTCTGAATTCCTCACGTCATCCCCGAGCTTTCTCTCCTGGATAATCATACACATTCATTCTTTTCCATCGTAGGTTGCTATCATCAAATACTCGCATGCTTTCAAGTAGTTCAATCTCATTTCAATTTTTTTTCTATTAATAACTCCGCATCCTTTCCTTAACAAAGGCATCACTATATTTTAACTCTTTAAGGCCATTCCTGCACAATGCTTTCCCAACCGATAGGCTACATTGGAGCTTTGCATCCGTGCAACTAGTTCGCGGCAGCTATTTCACTTAGCCTCTCATCTTAATCCATTATTTACTTCGAGTGCCATCTTACTCAGTCCTTCATTACCTTTCCATTACTAACCTTCCAATCACACCCTTCTCTTATCACTCGCTTTCCCATTTCATCTCTGTAATATTATCTAACACAAAATTCTATCCTTCAAAAATCTATTCGATTGTTAATATTCCTCTTCTTTATTACAAAAACGCTTATTCTTTAGGCAGGTCCCCTTTTTGACTACGATTTCATCTTTCCAATGAAGGGCGTATATTTTTTTATATCAACCTATGACTTTCTCACTTATTTTCCATCATACCGTTAATTCCGCTAGAACATTCCCTCATTCCTCTCATTAACTATATAGCCTTGTGATACTAACTCAATAATCCTGTGATAGTAAACTTCTAAAATACCTATGCTACAGTCATGTCTCATATGTTCTTACACTCATATCTTTATAAAACATATTGACGATATAGTCTATATAATAAGAAAGTCCACATCAGTAATTAACTTTTTCGGTATCGTACGTCATCCTCTGATCCTTCTAACTGACCCTATCTTTTCTTTAACATTATTGTTGGGACTTTACAGCTTACCGTCGTCATATATCATAAAACCCCCCAAAATCATACTTGATCAAAGTAATAAGTATACTTGTGTCAACATCGGGTGATAACTCCAAGTCCCATCGACCAGTCAATGCATAACTACAGTTCTTAGGACTGCTCAAATTGGTTGTTCCCCTTCTCGTCTACCACGTCCTGCTGATGTCTGAGTGTCTTGTCCCGGAGGGCGCACCGAAGACGACAGTTCGGTTGCGATCCGTAGCCGCACCATACTTCACGCCTAGAAATAGCGCTCACGCATAATATGGCCTGGCCAACCATAGGCATAACAAACATCTGAACCCAAGCGACATGGTCCAAAATGTGGCTTACCACATTGATTGCACCTTGATAAAGACGGACTAATCTGGCCTGATTCACTTCTATTCTGGAAATTCGAAACTCTGGAGATTTGACTGAATACAGAATAATTAGGGTGATCAAATCTCCAGCCTGCAAATCGCGGAGGTGCACTAATCTCAAGATGGTCTGTGTGTCTAGGATACTGCTACCTCTGACCTGCTCTAAGCTCTCTAACAGGACCTGATGATCTGGCCCTCTTGCTATAATCCCCATCATACCCACACTCCTTCTCCCGCTGTTGCTGTTGCTCTTCCAAGTTCTGGGCATGAGCTTGAATGCGAGATATGTCCATACCATCCTGAAGTGAAGCCGTCATACACTCATCCATCAGGTGTGGCCCTAAACCATTTACAAATCGGTGTACACGGTCTCCTATGTCGGCTACCATGGCTGGAGCATACCTAGCTAAAGAGTTGAAATGGAGGTTGTATTCGAGGGCACTTATAATTCCCTGCCTCAGATTCAGAAACCTTTCCGCTCTAGCTCGTCGGACCTCTGGCGGCAAATGGTGTCGGAAGAAAGCATCCACAAACTCTTGCCATATCGGCGAAGGGGCATTGGCTCCTCTAGAAGATATCCAAACCGTATACCAATGAACCGCAACATCCCGTAATCTATAGGAGGCCAGCTTTACCGATTCAACATCAGAAGCATGCATTATCCATAACATTCTCAACAGCTCATCTATAAAAGCCTGCAGGTCCTCATTTGGTTTCGACCCAAAGAATTCTGGAGGGTTCAAACTAATAAAGTCACGGGCTCTAGCACTAACAGCTCTTTCACCATGACCCGTGCCCTGCCACTGAGCCTGAGCGGTGACTAACTGAGTCAGTAAACCGATGGCCTCTCTCATCTCCTGTCTAGAGGCATCTGGTGGAAGAACTGGGGGTGTTGGAGCTGGAGCTGAGGCCCCTTCGTGCAACTCTGATGCAAGCGGTGAGTCAGAGGATCGAGATGGAGTCTCATTATGGCACTCTCCCTTCTCTATATCCATACCTATCTTGCCCTTCCGGGCAACTGTATCTTTTCTCTTCACAAGCATCGCTGAAAACGTAAAGCACAGTTAGAAAAAGGAAATTCTTATATCATGGCTCTATCACACGATCTAGGATGATAAAGAAAGGTCAATCATCCCTAATTGTCCCGCAGCCTCCTGTTTATAAGTGTGGTGCGCTTCACACCCATAAATAAGACTCTCCGATTACACGGATCATGAACATACCTTAGGGCGAACTGCTATGATACCACTTTTGTCACGACCCAACCAGAGGACTATGATGAGTACCCGGAACTAACTCGAGCACCACTTGTCATACTTCCTCCCAATCTCGATCTCGGTGGACCACCATTAATAAATCTCGGGCATGAATTCTCGAAACGAAGTACGGATATACAAGCCTCATGAACATATATACAAATTTACAAAAATGATACGATACAAGATATACACTAGTGAGGTCATGAACCTTCTAACTATCCACACATATTTACGAGCCTTTATCTGGAGCACTAGGAATCATAAGGACGGGACAGGGCCCCGCCATGCCCAACACGTGCATAAAAGAATAATACCCAAAAACTGCAACTCTGAAGTAAGTGTAGTGCTTCTGAGAATTCGCTGATAAAGCTCCTACGGACGCGGTCTGTCTCTCTGCCCACCTGCGGGCATGAACGCAGCTTCCACCCAAGAAAGGACGTCAGAACGAATAATGTATTGAGTATGTAAGGCATAATAGTAATATAAGCATAAGAAGCATGAACGGAATCTGAAACTCAAATGTCACTAATTTCCCACATAGATTTGTATGAACCAGTATTTGTAAGGATGAGCATAAATCTGTATATCTGATAACACCTCTGTAGGCGCATGATAAATAACATAAGGTAAAGGAGCATATATAAGTCATAATAACTCTTGAGACCTTTCTCATACTTACTTATCTTTTTTCTTTCTTCTAGAAGAAGCATTTCATAGTCATATACGTACTTATAGAACACTGTACCCGACCGTCTCGGCTCGGTATTATCTGTACCCGACCATAGTAAGGTTCGGTTATTCTCGTACCCGGCCTTCTAGTAAGGCTCGGTAACGTTCGTATCCAACTGCAGTGGTATGCATGCACTAGCTATCGTACCCGGCTATCTAAGCTCGATATCAGTCACATCATATATGTACCCAGCCATAACAAGGCTCGATAGTATCATATGCATTACATTCGTCACATCCGTAACAAGGCTCGATAGTATCATAGGCATCTATATATTCCGTCATCATCATCATCACTATCATCTCTACGGAGATCTTTTATCAACATCATCTTAAGAATCTTTAAAGTCATAAGTTCTAGCATTTCTAGGAATAGGATATTTCAGACATCTTTAATGAGTCCACAATAAGGAGTTATGCCTTCATCTCACCTTGAAGGAACAATTACATAAGATGAGATTAACAATAATGAATACGATTAAAAATCTTATAATAAGCTCAATAGTATCATGAGAACATTAAAACTTAAGCTTTGGCATTTTTAGAGTTGAAATCGTCATCATAATCACCATTATCATCATATTGCACTTTGAGGAAGCATTAACATAAAATGAGGCCATTTGTCATAAATGGAATCAAGAATCATCTAGTATGCTCAATCATCTCATGAAAACATATAGAACTTTAGGCTTAGTACCTCCAAACATGGAATGATCGTAAGAGTAGGATGGTGGAATCATGAATATCAAGAAATGAGCTTAATAGTCATTTAATAGCATCAACCCATAAACTTTGGAATGGATTCATCATCACTATCATTCTCATCATCGGAGACATTTACCTATAGCATGATAAGGATTTTGAGAATCATAAACTTGTAGATTTTGGGAATGAGGACGATATGGATAGCACATGTGGAAGCATAACATAGGAATCATGCCTTTAGAAAGAAGGTGTTAGCCTCACATACCTTCACGTCTTCTTAGCGCCTAAACATTATCCGCCAAAGCTTGCAACTCAACATTTAAGAGGAATCGTACAACATTAGTCTCGAAAACATGTTTAAGCTCAAACTAGAACAACTAAAAAGCTAACGCAATTTGGGTAGCACTTCCCCTATTTCTTCAACTTCCACTATGTGGAAAAACAACTCCCAAACACCAATAAAAACATCCAATATATCATAATCAAGGAATTATATTCAATTCCATCTCAAATTCCCCCAAAATTCGCTTTTCAAATTCATCTATAGTCATCTTCTTCACCTCAACATCTATGGCTTCTCTACTTTAGATTTCCTTCTCAATAAGAGTCACTAAACCTTTAGATCACTTAAACATGAGAATAGGATGAAGACATACCTTGAAGTAGTAGGATTTCACCTTACTCAACTCTCTTTCCAAGACAAATTTCACCACAACCTTGAAAGGAAGCAAGAACCATCACTTTCCATGGATTTACCTTAAGGTTTTGATGTTGATTCTCTCTTTGGAAGATATTGGAAGGTTTGGGGTTGTTGAGAACCTTCAATAACTCTTTGGAAGACTGTAGAGAAGTGGGTAAATAAGTGTAGAAGGTTGGAAATAAGGTTGTGGTCGTTTGGGATTTTAAAAGGTGTCAAAATCACCCTCCGACCCTACTTTGCGATGAGTATGCAGCCTTGCACACTCAGTGTACGGACGCACACTCCTCCCTCCACCCAAAACTGATGTTTTCCAGTGAACTCACCCAAAATGGTGAGTTGGCGACCAATGTTCGGGTCAGCACACTCAATGTGCGACGGCACACTGCCCCTGCACCTCCCGATTTCGCGAAATCGCGTTCTTTTCGACTCATTTGACCTCCAATCCTCATGGAACCTTCTTGTAACTTGTATAAAACTTCATTAACCATCCAAGGGGCTCTATATGTCTCCACCAAAGTGATGCTAAGCAATGTGGAACTCAACTGTTGCCAAATTTTAACTTTCTCCGACGAACTCACTTCCTTTGCCTCAATTGCCTTTCGAATATTAAGGTATACTCTTGAAATTATCAAATTTCTTCTTAAACTTATATAGGATCCATGTTTACTTTAGTCTAATGCTATTCTATTTATAATGCAAGCGACACAAAATTCCAAAGTGTAACACTTCTAGGATTGGTTTAGGTTATTTGTTGATGTAGAATGGTAAGGTGATTGCCTATGCTTCATAATAGTTGAAGAAGCATGAGAAGAATTATCCAACTCATGATTTGGAATTAGCTGCTGTGATTTTTGCTTTAACGATTTGGTATTATTACTTGTATGGTGAGCATTGTGATTTCTTCACTGATCACAAGAGCTTGTAATACATCTTCAAGCAGTGAGAGTTGAATCTCAGATAGAGAAGGTGGTTAAAGTTGTTGAAAGATTACGACTTAAACATCTTGTATCACCCTGGTAAACCGAATGTTGTTGTTAATGCTTTGAGCTGAAAATCTATGGCCACGTTAGTATATTTGCATGCTCAAGATATGCCGATGGGCAAGGAAATTTGAAGACTTGATAGTCTTGGGGTCCGACTTGATGAAACTGAAAATGGGGAGTTAGTGGGAATTATGCAAGCGCGATCCAATATTATGGAGAGAATTAAGTCCAAACAATATGAAGATGAACTTCTAGTGAAGATGCAAGATGGAGTGGAGAAAGGTGAGTACACTTCATTCACTATTGGTGCAGATGACGACATTTTGCAATTGCAAGAGTGCTTATGTGTCCTAATGTTGATGGCTTCCAACAAGAAATGATGGTGGAAGTGCATAGTTCTAAGTATTCTGTGCATTCGAGATCTACCAAGATGTATAAGGATTTCAAACAACACTATTGGTGGAAGAGAATGAAGGTGGATATCTCTAACTTTGTCGCTAAATGTTTGAACTGTCAGCAGGTGAAGGCCGAACACCAAAGGCCTGGTGGATTGGCTCAAAACATTGATATTCCCCAATGAAAGTGGGAGATGATTAATATGGACTTTGTCATGGGTTTACCCAGCCCAAGTTTAATTCTATTTGGGTAATCGTGGATAGACTCACCAAGTTTGCTCATTTCTTTTTTATGAAGACAGCGGATACTGCGACACATTACGCCAAGTTATACTTGAAAGAGATCATCAGGTTACATGGGATTCTGACATCTATCATATCTGACAGATGTATTCAATTCACTGCTCATTTCTAGAAGTCATTCTAAGAAGATTAGGGAACTCGAGTGAACTTAAGCACTGCCTTTCATCCTCAGACTAACGGGCATGCAGAGCGAACTATACAAACGGTAGAAGACATGTTGCGAGCTTGTGCAATTGATTTTAGAGGTAATTGGAATTAACATCTACCTCTTATGGAATTCGCGTACAACAATAGTTATGTGGCAAGTATCCAGATGGCTCCGTATGAAGCACTTTATGGGAGACATTGCAGATCTCCAATTTGGTGGTTTGAACCTACTGAAGTAGAACTATTGGATCCCGACTTAGGTCACGAAGCAACAGACAAGGTGAATCTCATTGTGCAACGACTTAAGACAGCTCAGAGTCGATAGAAGTCTTATACGGACATGAGCCATCATGGGCTAGAGTTTTCTGTTGGTGACAAGGTATTCTTGAAAGTGTCACTGATGAAAAGAGTAATGTGGTTTGGTAGAAAGGGCAAGCTTAGTCCTCTTTTCATTGGCCCTTATGAGATTATTAGGAGAATTGGGAAGGTGGATTATGTGTTAAAGCTACCCTCTGAGATGGCCATGGTGCATCCTGTATTTCACATTTCGATGTTGAGGTTGTATAAACCTGATCCTTCTCATGTCTTGACTTATGAAGAGATTGAAATCAACGAAAGGTTGTCTTATGAAGAAAAACCGGTGCAAATCTTGGATCGGCAAGTTTGGAGGTTGAGAACCAAAGACGTAGCTTCAGTTAAAGTCCAATGGAGAAATCATAATACCGAAGAAGCGACTTGGGAAGCGGAGGAGGACATGAAAAAGAGATACCCTCACTTGTTCCTTATTTCAGGTATGTGTTGATTCTACTGGCTGTTGAATGCTTGTGATGGTTTAGGCTAAAAGTGTAAATCCCTCATTTCATGCATATAGGCTGGTTTGGGGTAGTTGTAAGGAGTCCTCATGAGGACCATATGGTTATTGTTAAATTATTAACTGAGTTTGTTTGAGACATCTTGAGGCTTAGTGAATATCATAGGCTAGGACTTTCATTCGGGGATGAATGATCCTACGGGAGGGATAATGTAACACTCTGTAAATCTGAGTTGGGTGTGAATGTATTAAATGAGAAGTAATGTCACATTTTAGGAATATGAAGTCCTATAAATATGAGTTTAGGTGGAAATAGTTGATTTAAGATCAAGACCAAGTAGTGAAGTTCGTAAGAGTTCTTAAACTCATCTAAGTTTTTGTTGATCTGGCTTGTAGGCCAATTTCTTTAAAATACATTGAGAATTAGGGAAAACTTCCTGCAACAGAAGTTGTAGATCTTTGAAATAAATTTCCAAAGATATAAAGTATAGACTAAACGGAGTTGTGAGGAAAACATTATGACCTTTTTACTAAAGCCTGTCTGGGACGCCGGCTGAGATGCAACCAAAAACTCAGAATGCGACACCGCAAACTCAAGATGCGATGTCGCATATTGGCCAAATTTTGAAAGTTTTTGTAGTGAATTTTCATCCATAATGTGGCCCGTATGCAGCCTAGTCGAAATGCCACTGCAAACTCACTTTGGCATACTCAAGCGAGAATATTTTGTATAAGAACGTGATTTTCTTAAGATTTCCAAACCCACTTCATTCTTGGCCCACGTTTTCAGGATAAAAGACCCTATAACTTCTCCAAACCTTACAAGGTGAGTTCCTAATCATCTTATGATTAAACTATATCAAAGGAACAAGAATTAACACTAGTTCATCTTCCCAAAAAAAAATCCTAGATTCTTGAAACCCCAGAAAAAGAAAAAGAAAGGAACATTGGAGACATTGAGATTCCTTCAAAAAGATATGATCCTTGATTTTCTGATGCTATTGAAAGGGTTTATATTAGTGTAGGTTATCCTATGGAATTAGAATCCATGAATGATTCATCAAGTGTTCAAGAACACGTTCTAGACATGAAAACCCTAGTTTTTCTATGAAGGGGTATATGAGTAGAATTAGATTAAACCTCTAATATTTCTCATTTAAAACCATTGTAGTGTGATTGCAGAACCTTGGGAATTATGTGTGAGTGAAATTTCCGGTATGTCTATATTCCAAAAATTGTCTTTTCATTGTGAAAGCATGATTTGTATTTGAGAATCCTTCCTTTATTGTTTGCACAAGTTAAAACCCTAGTTTGGTGGTTGTTCTTTGTTGAACTGGTTTTCGAACTAAAAGATGCCATTTGATTAAGGTCATGCGCATGTAGGTTCAAGCCCGCATCGAACCTTAAATGAATAAAACTCTTCCAATGAACACGTTTTGCTTATTATGGGATGATTGAATTTTATTTCTAAAAGACTGAAGTTTCAAATGTGTTGTGAAATTGAACAGATGATTCAAACATGATATTTAAATTGAATGTGACATGAAATACCTCTATTGTGAGAAGATGGTTTGAGAAGTGAATTCGGCTATAAGCCATGATTGATGATCCGACTATATGCCATGATTGTAATTGTTTGTGTTTGGGCCTGTATGGGCAAGCTGTTCTAGTCCATAGGACGATTAGATGTTATGGATCCTAACGTATTAATACGATTATTATTTTTTCAATCCAGAGGATGATTGACCTCCGAGGCATGCAGCTCGATGCATCTATTGTTGAACTAGTCCATAGGACGATTAGCCTCCGTGGTTTCCTAGCCCGGAGTATCGAGTGATTGATTTGCCAGTGTGTGGCTTGTTTCGTATTTTGGTTACCTGTGAGTGGCTTGTTTCGTATCTTTATTGCCTGTGAGTGTCTTGTGGAAACCTTGAGCTCGTAAATGAAACACACAATGATATGAACGGTAACATAAGTGGAGCTTGATGTATTCCTGTATGTGTACTCTTATTGGTGATTTCCCTAGTTTACTGGCTTACTTATTCTCTGGAGTTCAAACTATTTCTTTTGATATCGAAATTTACTATCTTACTTTGGTTTTACTAACTATTTCCCCTTAGACATTCATTGAGTACCCAATACTCAGGCATACCATTGTTGTTTTTTATGGAGTGTCAGGTAACATAGAAGAGCAGGTTCGTGATACGCCTACGGCTTAGGAGAACTTGTTGCTTTCGAGACTATTTAGTGAGCCGACATGATTTTTCGTGGGACAATAATCTATCTTTACTTTTTATATTTTAGTTTCTGGACTGCGTCTCGATGAGTTAGACATTTATTCATTATCTTAGAAGCTCCATAGATAGTTGTCAAATTGTGGGTAGTATGATGGAGCCTCGTATGACTCGTTGAGGCATTTTTCCACGATTATTAACTGAGTATTTGATTTGACTTCCGCTGAATTATCTCTAAGAATGGTTATGCCTTTATTCAGTTATAAATGACTTGTTTCATATCTCTTAAGATAGTTGTTTAACAGAAAAGACTCGGTGTTTGTTGATTACAATAAGGTGCTTCCGGTGTTGTTCATAGCATCGTATACCTGTTACATCCAGGGTGGGGTTTGGGGCATGACACTGTTGAATAGTTGAAAATGGGCACAAGGCCACTGATTTTGCATGCTTATACTTAGGCACAAGGCCACAGATTTAGTATGCTTAAACTTAGGCACAAAGCGACATATTTAGCATGCTCATGCTTAGGAACAACGCCACAGATTTTGCTTACTTGTACTTGGGCATAAGGCCACATATTATGTATACACATATATAATGGGCCTAAGGCGACAGAACATGATTTTTAGTTAAACAGGTTGTTCTCTATTCAGAACAGGGAGTATTCATATCTTTACTTTCTTTGTTCTTTTCAGTTATCAGCTATTGGATATTAGTTTCAGTTTCAGCACTCTTTACATGTTTATTGATTTGGGCTGCCCTTTCCCTGAGCACCTCATGTTTCAGTTCTTTCTTTCAGTTGCTTTACGTGTCAGTGCAATTAAAATGTATTGACATCCCCTTTTATTGCTCGGGGGCCTGCATTTCACAATGTTGGTAACGATTTACAGGTTCATGATTCAGAGCGCTAGGATTATCATACCAGCTATTTGGTGGGCCCTAGTTCTCTCAGGGCATTATCACACTTTACAACATTTTCAGTATTTTCCAGTCAGTTAGGTATGCCTGGGGCCTTGTCCTGGTAAATAGTCAGACTTTATTATTCTTAGAGGCTTCATAGACTATAGTTGCAGTCAGTCAGATATTTAGCTGACTTTTTTGTTAGCCATGTCGGCACTTATTCCGACTTTCAGGCTTATTCAGTATTTTTGCAATTATGATATTTTAGACAGACTCTTTGTAGATCAACATGTGTTGTTATTATTATTATTATTATTATTATTATTATTATTATTATTATTATTATTATTATTATTATTATTATTATTTCCATTTAGTATGTTTTGATGTCACATGTTGATTCATCCAGCCAGTTGGTTCGCTTGGTCACATGCTATCAGGCACCGAGTGTGTGTTACGCCCATGCCATGGTTCGGGGCGTGACAATTATCCATCTCACATTCAAGTGTTTAAAGTAGAGAAGTTTCGGATAGGCAGAAGGTACTACTTACATGGAGTCATGCCAAAGTGGAGATGTTAACTGACTTAGTTTTATCCTGTTTGATAAAGCATTGGATTGGGGATTCACGGGGACCTGGCGGGTTTAAACATAGAAACAAAAAGGACAATGTAAGTTTAAAACAACATCAGGAATTACAATAAGAAGGAAACAAAAACACGTTTAGGATATTACCTGCTTGAGTGAAATGGGAAAGGTAAGCCTACAACATTCCTTGGGAGTCTTAACAATCTCCTTGGTAATTTTCCTCCATGAATTGCAAACACATGCATAAGAGATCATCACAGAACAAGCAGGCCTTGATGCCTCACTCTCTTCAACCCTGCGGATGATATCCAAAAGCACTTTTGGTGGTAAGTTAGTCCACTGCCTTTGTTCAACGTGATCAGAAAGAGCTACATGAGGGACATTTGTGACCAGATTTTGTTTCTCTAATGCTTTCTTTCTGCACCCTTCCTGTCTTTCATCTCCCTCAGCTTATGAACAATTCTCTTGAAAGACATTTCCATTAATAACAAGAACAGAACCTAGCATTTAAACAATGAAACAAAGAGAAGCCTTACCACATTTCAAGCATTGGCTGAATGTCCATGACGATATAACTTTCAATTTTTGTTTACCTTTTAATCACATGAAACTCAATCAACTAAGCCTCCAATCCAAAATATTATGGATCGACTAAATGATTTTCATTTAGGTTGTAAACATTCTACTCTATTTAGAGCCCATTTAATTCTAAGACAAATTACTAGTCAAAGTAAATGTTCTTTAATCCACACCCAACCTAATCTAATATGTGTATATATGGAAAAGTAAAGCTTGACCTATGGCGTAGTAGCAGCGGGACATGTGGCAACACAGGTAAAGGCATTATTAGCCATTTCGTCAGAATAATATAACGGTCTCCAAATCTAATTAGAGGAAATCTGTTGAGCTGGTATTGCCACAAGATTTCATTAAATGGGGTCATTAAATAAGGAGGATACAGCTTGCAGCCGTTACTCAATTGGAGCAAATCTAGTTGGAGCATTACGATTAGGATTGAATGAGCATTTAAGGCTTATAATTAGTCTTAATTATTAGATAATCACAGCCAAAGGGCTTATTCTTGTACTATAAATAGGAGCCTATTATTCATGTTAACATGATGAGATTTCCAATACACAATATTCTTTACAGTTTTTTACTTAAGAAATAAATTCAGTTTACTCTTGTACTCATTTTAACTATCAATCTAGTCATCAAGCTTCAACTAGGAATGGGCTGACTCCGACTGAGAGAATCACTCCAGCTAAGCTATTCAAACTCTTTCTTTTTACTTATGTACTATTTTTTTTTTATAATTCAGCTAATATCCATTGTCTCACAAATCGATCCACGTATCCTTTAAACTACTAACAAATTTAACTATACCCTTTTCAAGGGTAAACAGTTTGGACCCATCGTGCGACTAAGGATAATAGTGGTGATTTGTTTGAATCTCTCTTGTTTCTTTTAAGGTTTTCTTGTATCCAGGTTCTTACCAAAAATTTTTGGGTGTCAGGTACATAACAATGCTAAGAACGACAACAACGTTATCAACAACAACGAAGCTTCAATCTTTGCTCCAAAGGACTGGTAAAGTTAGAAATGGACAAATTGCTTCGTCTCAAGGGTCTAGAAGGAATAACAACGAGGATGAAGTAGAGAACGGGGTAGGGGTCACCAGGTCAAATTTGGACAGGATATTTGATATACTAGAGAAGCAACAGTAAGCGATTACACAGTTGCAAGAAAAGGATAGCAGAATGAATGGGTCAAATAAAGATTATGAGGCACGCATCAAAGGTCGAGGTGATGGGAATGGCAGAGGTTCAGATGTATACGAATCCTTAGAGGTTTTGAAACTACTCAAGGATGTCAAGAAGGTGGATATTCTAATTCACGGGTAGATCATATTCCTGGAGCACCCCCAATCTTAAAAGGACCCGATTGCAAGAAGTATGTTCTATTGCCGTTCCCATCGAGTGTCGCACTAAATTTGATCCCTAAAAGATTCAAGATGCTGGATCTTCCAAAATATGACGGAACTACGGTAACATATGATGGCGTATAAGTGCGCAATCAAGGGCAATGATATGCAACCAGATGAAACTGAGTCAGTTATGCTATAAAAGTTCAGTAAAACATTGGCTAAAGGAGCAATGACTTGATACCATCATTTATCTGAGCATTCTATTATATCTTTTGCAATTCTTGCAAATGCATTTATCAAAGCTCATGCCGGAGCTAAAAAAGTGCAAGCTAGGAAGGCCGATATATTCAGAATAGCCCAGAAAGATGACAAGATGTTGCGGGAGTTCACGACAACGTTTCAAAAGGAACGAATACCCTTCCCACAGTACTAAATGAATCGGCAAGTGGAATCCCTTACTACGGGTTTAAATCCAAGAAGTTCTACTGCATCACTGAAATTGGAGGAAAACTTGTTGAGTATCCAACAATAACATGGTCGGATGTGCACAACCATTATAAGTCAAAGATACAAGTAGAAGATAATCAGTCTGAGCTTCCGACTAGGATTGTAGGAAGAGTAAAGGGGGGGTGAAAAGATGAAAAGAGTAGCAGATTCGAACTTAAAGGCATTAAAAGACATATATCAAGCTTATGAAGCCTTGGAGCGGTCAAACTTCCGATCGGAGCGAAGACAGAATAATCGATCTTTTTCATCTGATAGGGGTGGTGGAGACAGGAGTTACAATCGCAGACCTTCAAGCAGAGGTTTACAAGATAAGAATGTCACTGGGACTTCCTTTGCTAATAATGTGGAAAATCCCAGGTTGTCCGAATATAACTTTAACATAGACGTAGCTGAGTTGGTATTAGCAATTGGGCATATTGAAAAGGTGAAATTCCCAAAAGATATCCGAACAAATCCTAACCTAAGGGATCGGAGGTTGATATATGCATACCATCAAGCGCACGACCATCGGACTGAAGATTGTCGTCACTTGAGAGATGAAGTAGCACAACTATTAAAGGAAGGATACTTGAGAGAATTCTTAAGTGATCGGGCCAAGGCAAATTATGGCAAAAATAAAGATGCAAATAAGCCTGTGAAACTAGTCAATCCACAACATATTATTAACATGATTATCGGAGGTGCAGATGTCACAAAGACCACTATTGTGGCTTCAAAGAAAATGAGGTATTGGTGACTCGAGAGAAGAGATCCTGGGATTACCTGCAAATGAGGCGATCACTTTCAATCATGAAGATGCAGAGAACATTGCTCATCTGCACAATTTTGCGTTGGTAATTTCTATTAATATTAATAAGTTTTTTGTTAAACATATTTTGATTGATCCAAGTAGCTCGGCCAACATAATCCAATGGATGGGGTGCTAGAGCAAATGACTTTACTCAATCAAATTGTTACGCAGTTTGAGTTTTGAATGGTTTCAACATGGCAAGTGAAATGACGAAAGGGGAAATCATCCTGCCAGTTGGTGTGGCCAGAACGATGCGGCTAACGAAGTTGAATGTCACAGATGGTGTAATGAGGTACAACGTGTTATTTGGTCAACACTGTATACATGATATGGAGGCTGTGCCATCAACTCTTTGCATATGACACTAAAGTTTCCTACCTCGGAGGGGATTAAGAAATTGGGGGAATCAACCAGTGGCTGAGGAAATGTTTGCAATTGGGGGAACATTGGAAAAAGAGAAAGATGCGAAGAATAAAAAAATATAGGATAAGTATAAATTATAGAAACTAGAGGATATAAGTCCGAAAAAGCCGAAGAAAGCAGAAGCTACGAACCCGGAGAAGATAGAAGAAGAAAATGAAGATATTGATGAGGAGGAAGATATAGATTTAGTTCCCAGATTGTTTTTTGTACCGAATAATTCAGATGCTATGAAGTCGACCATAGAGGAAATCGAGCAAGTGGTCATGTTCACCAAATGGCCCGATAGGAAGGTATACCTGGGCACCGGGTTGACTCTAGAGCTTAGGATTAAGTTTATTAAATTTCTTAAAGCTAATGCAGGTTGTTTTGCATGGTCCCATTTAGACATGACAGGTATACCATCAGAAATCACCACTCATAAGTTGAGCCTGGATCCAAATTTTCTACCGGTAAAGCAAAAGCAAAGCCACATTGCAGAGGTCAAAAATAGGTTTGTTATGGAAGAGACAACTAAGTTATAAATGTTGGTTCTATCCAAGAAGTTGAATATTCTGAATGGTTAGCAAATGTGGTCGTAGTGCCTAAAAAAGGTAACAGATTTAGGATGTGTATAGATTTCAAAGATTTAAATAAAGCCTACTCGAAGAATTCTTTTTCTTTGCCTCACATTGGTTGTATGATCGATGCTACGGCGGGGTATGAGATGTTGAGTTTTTTTTACGCTTACTGTTATAGCCCGTATTTCGTGCGTTCGGATATTGCGAAGTTAAGGACAAGACTATGTTCTGAAATAATTTTAATGTATGAGTTGTTAGGAATATTATTTATGAACATTGGAGGTATGGAAATATTGAGAAAGGCTAAGGGTAAAAAGGAAAATTTGTAAAGTGGCATCATGGGAATAATGTGGAAGGCTAGGGGTAAAATGGTAATTTCACACAAAAGTTCAAGAAAATTTTAAAAAGGGCCAAAGCTTGCATGAGAAGACAAAGGGGTCATCTTTATTAATTTTCAAGAAAATTCTAGAGAAGGGCATATGGATCATGTGACAAAAAAAAAAAAAAAGAGAAAGAAAAAGAAAGAAAAATCTAGAGAGGGGGCATGTGCCCCTCACATGCTTGGAGAGCTATATATATATATGAGAGAGTTCATCTTTTAATTCAAGACTTTGGAGAAAGAAAGAAAACAAAAGATGAAGGAGAAAACTTAAGGGGACCA
Source organism: Lycium ferocissimum (assembly GCF_029784015.1). Lineage (NCBI taxonomy): Eukaryota > Viridiplantae > Streptophyta > Magnoliopsida > Solanales > Solanaceae > Lycium > Lycium ferocissimum. Next base: position 20,669,717 of record NC_081353.1, on the reverse strand, counting down.
TTCGGCCACCCCATGGAAAAAACCAAGCCATGGAAATTTTGTTCCAAAAATTTGTTTCTTCATGTATTTCCACTAATTTGGAGGCCCTCTTCAACATGGTATAATTTTTGGAAGAAAAGAATCACTCTTTGTTGCAAAATCATCACTTTAGCTAAGTTGGGAAGTTGTGAAGAAAGGTATGATTTCATCCTCTTCCATGGGTTATAAAGGTTTTGTTTATGTTATGGTATGTGGAAGTGAGTAGAAATTATGAAAGTATGGGAATTTGCATGGTGGAAGTGTTGGTGTGCATGTAGCCGTGTGCATGCCTATGTGTGTGTAGGAAGTATGCCTTAATTATGATATCTAGTGCTTGGTTGTTATTGTTGTGGATGCTATGTTGCTAATGGAAGTTGAATGATTTTGGAGAGGTTGTAGCCGTGTGATGTGTAGTTTGTGCATGGCCGTGTGTGTGAGTTGTGTTGTATGGAAAAGAATGGATAAATTTTATGTAGCATGTTGTTGTTGTTGCAATGTGTAAAGATGGGTGAAATTGCATGAAAATATATGAGTAGTTGTTGTGGCCGAATATATTAGTGTATGTAGATATGATGAATTAATTCTACTTGGCATATTAATTGTTGTGTGATAGATTCTATGGTGAAAAATGAGGATTTAATGGTTAGAGTTGGAGTAATGTGTGAATGGAATTGAATGGAATTGAATTGAATTGAATGGAATTGAATTGGATATTGAAGTGTTACTAGAATAGTTGCTAGTATTGTTGTTGGGTTGGCCGGGTTGAATTCCCGGATTGTTGTTGATTAAAATTGGCCGAGTGGAATTCTCGGGGATGGCGTATTTACAGGGGAAGTGCTGCCGAAATTTCGGTAGCCAAGTGTCATTTTAAGAATCCAATTCTAAATGCACTAATTAATGTTTGGTAAATGTGACCAAATGTAGATTTTGGAGAAGTTGGAACTTGAATTTGGAGGAGCGTAAGAAGCGGAAAAAGGTATGTAAGGTTTCACCTTCCTTCTTTGGCATGTCCTAGATGTAATAGGCTTGAATACGTGTCTCGGGGACCACTCTAATTCTAGAAATCCGAGCTTGAATTTGACTACTATTCATTCAGTGGAATTGAATTAAATGCTTATGAATAGTTGAAAGAATTGTCTAAACACCTAGAACTTGCATGAATAGGATCCGTTTACCCTAAAACTCTCATAAGTCACGTCATGAAACCTATTATACGTAAATTGTGTACGCCGCCTCATTTGACTCGAGGTGGGCCCACTATTCCCTAATTTCCTCCTATGGCTCCATTTGGCTTATTTAAAATATTACGAGTTAAAGGAAATTTTTTGGACATCATTCCGACTACTAAATAATAGTTGTTTTAACTAATCCCTCGATTCCGAGGCATGATTTTCTTCATAAAAGTTCCTAAATGGTTTCCAAAGTATTTATTCTTCTCCAAATCCAAGTTTTACAATTCTTTTTGAAAGTTTCTATATCTAGAACGACGACTACGATTTTCCAATGACAAGAATGATGCTAAATATGAGAAAATGTCTATGACACGGTATGACATGACATGATATGATATGATATGACATGATATGATATGATATGATATGAAATGATATGACATGATATGATATGATACGAAATGACATGTTCTACGTTCTCTTAATGTTATTCTCCGTTGGTAGTCTCGCCTTATGATTATCGTTCCTTTAAGGTGAGACAAAGCGACCATGATTACTCCATAATGCGATCGGAGGTTTCAGAAGACCTTTCGTCACTCCGATGGATACATGACTTTCTTTGGGCTCTCATGCATGCCATACCTGTATATGTACATGGGTTGGGGGGATGGGATACATGTATATGTGGGGAATGGGAAGGGAAACATGTTTCATTGCCACCGGTCGGTATTTATCATCCGGACGCGGGATGCCGGACACGGGATTTATGGGCGAGCCGGAGTATTTCGGCGCTATGTGGGCGAGCCGACTTGTTCGGCGCTATGATACCATATGACCGTACAAGCATGCATGGCATCCGCCCCCGGGGCACTCATATGTACGAGTTACGACTTTACATTATATGATCCCTATGTACCGGTTACAGCTTTACATGATATGTTCCATACGTACAGGTTACAACTTTACACATGACATGTTCCATATGCACGACTTACTCCCTTATACGTGATATGTCTCATACGTACGGGATCTCTCTCCATGATATGCTCTACATCTCCATACCGTTGTTGCACATGATTACGTCTCTTTCTATGTTACCATCCACGCCTTGCATACTCAGTACCTTGCTCGTACTGACCCTCTTCTTCGGGGGCTGCGTTTCATGCCGCGCAGGTGAACCCAGATGAGCTGAAGCTAGCATAAGAAGATGTCCAGCGAGGTTGGTAGGCTCCACTTGTCCTGGAGTGCTGCCGAGTCAGAGCATATGTGCCATGATGATTTGTTCGGAGTTAGAGACTTTGCAGACGTCGTGTGGGTATTGGGTTGTCATGTGTAAGCGGCTCCAGTAGCCGATATGTTATTATGTTTCGTGTCACGAGTCTTATATGATGTCAGATTCTATTTATGGAAAAAAAAAATTCTATGTATTCATTTCTTACTAATTCATAAGTTCATATGTGTAATAAGAGTTAGCGGGTTCGCTCGGCTCCGAATATGGGGTCGGGTGCCCATCACACCCTAGTAAGACCGGGGTGTGACACTTACTCCGGTTATGACCAGATAAGGATGAATCCGGAGGATCAAGAGAAAACTTCTTTATTACTAAGTATGGAACATATTGTTGTAATGTAATGCCATTCAGTTTAAAAAATGCTGGGACAATAATTAATGACTAGTTAATCACATGTTTGAAAAACAAATAGGTAATACAATGGAGGTTTATATAGATGATATGTTGGTTAAGTCCCTGGAAACAGGAGACCATTTGAAGAATTTGCAGGAAACGTTTGATATTCTTTGGAAGTACAACATGAAGATGAATCCAGAGAAATGTGCTTTTCGAGTAGGCTCGGGCAAGTTCCTAGGATTTTTGGTATCAAACAGAGGGATTGAAATAAATCGGATAAAATTAAAGCTTTGAAGAAAGTCCAGAAGTCATTGGGGATGTGAAGACAGTGCAAAGCTTTACCAGAAGGATAGTTGCCCTAAGTCGGTTCATTTTGCAGGTCCTCGAAAAAGTGTCACAAATTCTTTTCGCGTTTGAAAAAGAAAAAGGACTTCAATTGGACTCTAGAATGCCAACAAGCATTGAAAGATATAAAGAAGTATCTTTCTAGTTCGACGTTGCTGCATAAACCAAAAGCATATGCACGATTGTTCCTATACTTGGCCGTATCAGAGGTTGCTACAAATGTTGTACTAGTCCGAGAAGACCAAGGTATGCAATTTCCAATTTATTATGTAAGCAGAACTCCAGCTAGTGCAAAAACTAGGTACCTCCATTTAGAAAAAATAGCATTGGCATTAATAACTTCGGCTAGAAAATTAAGACCATATTTTCAATGTCATTCCATTTGTGTTGTAACAATCTATCCCTTAAGAAATATAATGCATAAACCTGAATTGTCCGATAGGTTGGCTAAATGGGTTGTTGAAATTAGTAGGTATGATACAGAATACAAGCCCCAAACAACAATAGAATCCCAAGTTTTGGCCGATTTCATAGCAGATTTTACTCCGGGTATGATTCCGGAAGTAGAGAAGGAGCTTGTATTAGCTTCAGAGGCTGTATCACGAGTTTGGACCTTGTTTACAAATGGTGCATCCAACGTAAAAGGGTCCAGAATAGGAATTGTGCATAGAACATCTATGGGCGAAGTCATTAGATAGGCGATAAGAACTATGAAATTACCTAACAATGAAGCGAGTATAAGGCTATGATTGCAGGTTTGGAATTGACAAGAAGCTTGGGGGCTGAGTCAGTTGAAGCCAAGTGTGATTCAATCTTGGTAGTGAATGAGATCTTCAATGCAAAAGAAGAAAGAATGCGGAAGCACTTGGATAAAATTCAAGTAATAATATCGGTTTAATGAGTAAAGGATAGAGCATGTGACCTGAGAGCAAATAAGAATGGTGGATGCCTTGGAAAATTTAGGATCATCGGTGGACGTTGAAGGTGTAGGCACCGGGAAAGTGGTGCAACTCCTAAATTCATCCATAGATAACTGCCAAGGAGAGATACATTCCACAAGCTTGACTTGGGACTGGCAAAACAAGTATGTTGATTACTTGAAGGATGGTAAGATTCCAAATGATCCGAAGGAGTCAAGAGCACTTCATAAGAAGGCTGCCAGATATTGCATAGTCGACGGTATATTGTACGGGAGATCATTTTATGGCCTGTTGGCAAGATGTTTAGGTCCTAGAGAAACTGATTATGTAATGTACGAAGTACACGAAGGGCATTGTGCAAATCATTCGAGGGCAAAATTATTGGTACGAAAGTTAATTAGAGCCGGATATTATTGGTCGACGATGGAGGAAGACACCAAAACTTTCATCCAAAAGTGTGATGAATGTCAAAGACATGCTCACATGATTCATCAACTGGTGGAATTGTTGCATCCGGTCATTTCATCTTGGCCTTTCATGAAATGGGGAATGAAAATTGTGGGACCATTGCTAACGACTCCCAGTCAGGTAAAATTCATTTTGATTATGACTGATTATTTCTCTAAATGGATTGAAGCAAGGACTTTCAAGAAAATTAGAGAAAGAGAAGTCATTGATTTCATTTGGGATCATATTATTTATTGGTTCGAATACCAAAAGAGATCAATTGCGATAATGGGCCACAGTTCATTGGTTGAAAAGTCACAGAGTTCTTTGATGGACTCAAAATTAAAAGGATTATGTCTACTCCGTATCACCCGAGGGAAAATGTTGAAGCTGAGTCAACGAACAAAACGATCATTCAGAATCTGAAGAAAAGATTGGCTTCAGCAAAAGGGAAGTGGAGAGAAACTTTGCTAGAAGTATTATGGGCATACAGAACCACACCGAAGACTAGCACTAGAGAAACTCCATTTGCTTTGGTGTATGGCACGGAAGCGTTAATTCCGGTTGAAGTGGGGGAACCTAGTTTGAGGTTCACTCATGCCACCGAAGAACCAAATAATGAAGCTATGACAATGAAATTGGATTTAACATAAGAACACCCAAAAGCATTCTTATGAGTCGTGGCTCAAAAGCAAAGAATGGAGATATATTACAATCGGCGGACAAATTTTTAACACTTTCAAGTGGGGGATTTGGTCCTCCGAAAAGCAACTCCCAATACTAAAAATCCTGATGAGGGAAAGTTAGGTCTGAATTAGGAGGGACCTAGCAAAATATCAAGAGTCACGGGAAAAGGTTCGTAGCAATTGGAAGATGAAAACGGGCGAAAGTTGCAGAACAATTGGAATGTCAGTCACTTGAAATGATATTATTGTTGAAAGGAAAGTATGGTTTATCATTTTTAATAGGGGAATTTTAAGGTTTGAATTTTTGCAGGAAAATGACTGAAAGTTAGTAGAAAGGTTCATGAAGCAAGGACAAATCAAGACTGAAAAAACGGTGCTGCACTTCTTTTTCGCTTAGACTAGTTTTTGTCCCAAAAAAGGGTTTTTTCTGGTGAGAGTTTTAATGAGGCAACAATGTAAAGCATGTTACTATCAACAAGAACTTGGGACTGTACGACAATTGACATTCTATCATAGCATTTGAATTTTCATACTTTAAACACAAATACTAGGGGGAATACCCTCGGATAGAAGTGTTTAGCTTATTTTTGCAAGTGTAAAGGGAATGAAAGATTGAAATAATCTAGCCCCGATGTTAACTTCATGTAAAAACATAAAGGTTGAATGAACCTTGTCTGAAAATTCATGAAGTATGAATAAATGTTGATCTGAATTATTCCCTCCGAATGATTGTGTTAAATTCTATTTACTCAAAAATTTTATTAAATGTGTCGAGTCTTCAACTAGGGACTGTCGTCATGAAAAGAGGTCAGAATGAAATCTGAATCTTTCTTTTGAAAGGCTTTATACTATCCAAAATCAAAATCATGCTCGAAGTAAACAAGAGACGTCTTGTTTACAAGCATAAATAAAGGCCTAATACATTTATTAAAAAACTTGCATGAATTAATTCTGGATTAAGTTAAAGCAAGAAGATTGCCTCGTAAGAATATCTAAGTAAGAGAGCAAAAATAATAACGATCAAAAGACTGGTGAAAGTCAATGGTAATTAGAAATTGGGAATGATTCATTCATCAAATCCCAAAATGGAGTGGAAAATTACAAAGATAAAAAAAAAATACAAAAGCTGAAACTTTAAATAAGTGAATTACTTGGATTCATCATTTGAGTTTTTGGGTCAGAGTCTTCGGGGTCATCCTCGGAGCTTTCAGCAGCAGACATCCGTTGGTAGGCTTGAGCCTCGAGTTTCTTGGCCTTGGCAATCTTTGCATCCCAATCCTCCAGGACATTTCGAGTTTGTTCCAGGGTAAACCTATAAACATTCCACTTAGTGTTTTCAATCCTTAGAACGGATAAAGCCTTTTCAGCCCTCTAGTCAGCATGAGCCTGATCTAGACGAGTTGAAATTTCTTCGCTCATCCGAACGAAGGCATCAAGATCAGATTTCAACTTAGCAATGGTGCTGGCTTGTTGGTGATTCTAGGCTTAGGACTGCTGCAAGCTTTATTTAAAATTTAGAGCAGCATCGGTTAGCTCGGATCTCCATTCTTGATCAATTACGAAAAGCTCATTATTGAGTCGATCAACCTTAGCAAAGAGAAAGATTCCATTCTTTTCTTTGAGAAACAGATGCTCCCCATTGAAATCAAGTTCACTTCAGGGGTCCTCGAGGTCATTAAAAAGTTGCTCAGCCTCTTTCTCCAAAGTGTTCTTTTTCATTCTAGACTCGTTAAAGATCTTCCATAGCTCGGGAATAATCGTTCTTGAACTTGGTCAGTTTAGCTTTTACTGAGGGAACCTCTTTTGCAGATTGATTATTTCTTCCCACAAGTTCTTTCCTGAGATAAAGAATCTCTCTCTCTCTCTCTTAGGGAGGCCAACTAAGCCTTCAAATCATTGTTCTATTCGAGACAAAGGCAAAAACCTTCTCCGGTCAAAATAAAAGACTGTGTAGAAAAGGTTGAATCAATTAAAGGTGAAAGAAATACGCAAGAGTAAATCAAAAAAACGTAAACAAGAAACTTACTTTGTTAGATGCATGCATCCCTTCATTGATTAAACACTTCTAGGAGACTCCGCTCATCTTCTCTTTATCGGACTCTGATACCAGACGCTATAAATACCTAGCAACTCTAACTAGTCGATCGAGGAAATTTGTATCTTCAGGAATAGAAATAGTTCCTCTTCTGCATCGGGTCTAATCCACGCTTGGAGCCAAAAAAATATTCACTAGATTGGCACATGAAGAAGATTAGCTCCTTGTCGATCTTGAAGATGAGAGAAGTCCCTGTGGAATTGTAAGGTGCTCAAAACCTGAGGCATTCACAAAAGGTTACGGGTCCCTAGCAGTTCTGGTATCAAGGTCATCTAGACCAGTTGGTAAGGTTGGAGCATTTGATGGAATGGCAGTTGGAGTAGCTGCCGGACTAGTTGCTGGAATAGGAGTTTTTGAAGAAGAAGCTCTTACCTTCTTAAGAGGAACATCATCATCCGTTTCGTTCTCATCAATTTCCACAATGGCTACAAGCTCTTGTAGGGGAAGAGCCTTAGTTGCTTCGGTTGACCCATTGCTTGCCGCGGTAGACTCGGAGGGGGCAGTTTCTCTCGGCTTTCTTTTCCTCTTAGGAGCCGAAGGAAAAGATGGTATGACAGGTGGTCTAGCAGTCTTTTTCTTTAGGACTGTAGCTTGAGAGATTAATAGAGAAGAGGATTCAAGATCTAATTCAGGGTTATCCATGATCCTTGAAATAGAAGATCCCTTTGAAAGACCTGATAAGTGGAAGAAAAATTAAGTTAAAAAAGGGGAGGGAAATAAATTCTTCCAAATAACTTTCCGGGCCAAACTAACCGTGATTGGTAGTCCTTCACTTATGGAGAGTAAGGATAGATTCATTGTCCGACGGTAAAATAATTTGCGAAATTATCCTCCTAAAATTCGGTTGAGGAGTAGCAGTAGAGTCATCTTCTGATGGCATTTCCGAACCACAGTCCTCCCAAACTTTTTCTTAAAGTCAGGTGTAATAGAGGAAGGATAAACTTCTACTAATGCCCCTCGATCACCTTTTGACTTAGCCATACTAAATGCGAATTCTTTAGAAAAATTAAAGAAAGAAGGAAGCATGTTGGAGGCTCTAGGGTCAGAATATCCGCCGGCACCGGCAGCCGTTGATGGAGAAGAAGGAGGAGAAGAGTTTTTTGCCGAAGTAGAAGCGGCATTAGTACTTTTCTTGGTGCCTTTTGCCATAATGTTAAGATTCAGTGAAAGAGTTCCAGAAAAAAAAGTGGTCAGAAAGATGGTTGTGATGGGAGATGATCAGAAAAATTTGAAGAGGTTTTGGAGAGTTAATACTTTGAGGCTGAAGTTAAAATAATGAAAGTGAAAAAGGTGGAGAGGTTTATATAGTAGAAGTTGTCATCATTACGGTGACGCTTCGAGAACCCGCACCGCTTCAATTTGACAATTAAAAGTTGACATATGTCAAGAGTCACAGTGTGACAAGACGGGCGTCCGAATATGGAGAACTGGAGACATTTTGCTTTCCCGCTTAATTCAGAAGTTATTGTTTTTTGAAAAAAGTGAAACTTCCAAGATAAGTTATTGACGCAATTGTCTCGATTTCTTATTGATTCAATAAAGTTAATTCCAAAGGATTTGTGCATAAGAAAATCGTAGTCGGATAAAATTTAAACAGAAAAAAAAAAAGAAACAGATGCATACATTCGAAAAAGAAGTTCGATAGCAAGACAGCTAACACGTCATAAATCTATCCGAATCTATTACTAAAGTTAGGTAAAGATTCTGGTTAAAACACTGGACAAAACATGAAATGGAAGTCAAAATATTTTTCCTTAGAATTAAAGCATTAAAAGAAAAAGGCAAAGCCTAAGGAGAAATTCTAGCATCTCAGCTATCTTTCTCCTTAGGTTGAATAGTTCTGGAGTGTTCCATTTCTTCAAAGGTCATTTTAGCAGACTTTACTTTGGTCTTTGTCTCATGAAAAGATGAGGCAAAGTCAAATCCGGGAATGTCAGCTTCTTCGAAGGTTTTCCTTCGCATCTCAAGCATAGATAGGTTGTGACGAAGGCGTAGTTTTTACGCCAGTCTTAAACGATCGCGGGAAAATTTGACACTAACGAGCTGTTCTTGAATGTTGGCAATCTCTGCTTCCAGTTCAAAGATTCTTGTTTTGAAGACCCATGTAAGTAGGCGTTTGGCCATCAATTTTGAAACCATGGTTCAAACCAGCGTTTGGTCATCAATTTCCTGTCATGGTTTGAAACCTGGTTTGAAACCATGGTTTGAACCCAAATCATCCAAAAAGCATGGTTTGGGGTTTGAAACCATGGTTTCAACTTTTTTAAATATAAAATTTAACCCATAAGTTAATATTTTGTAAAAAAAAGACCCATAAGTTGATAAATATTTTTAACAATTACCCGCATCAATCATTTACCAATCTCATTAACTTTCACCAACCTTTATTTATGTCTACCAACCTTTAATTTATGTGGGAAGATTATATTAAATAGTAGTTACATTACTATTCATGTTAAATTTTCGATTTTATTGAAGTAAAATTTGATTAATTGATGTTGCATTTTTTAGAAAGTCCTTCTAGTAGTGTACTAATTTTGTTATAAACTATGATTTGCTCATTTGGTAAGATTGTATAAGAATTTAGAATGTTTTGATAGTTTTCACAATTTGTGGGGCTTTTATGTCTATAAGAGAAAATACAACTTAAAATATCCAAATTGTATGTCCAAACATGGTTTGAAACCATGGTTTGAAACCATATTTTCAAACCATGTCCAAACGGGGCCAAAGAAGTCGTCATGGATTGGAGGAAATCATTTTGTTCCCTTAAAGAATTGGTCGCGTCATTTAAACGCATTGTTAGGGAGGCTTCGAGAGAGTCGGAATTCCAGAGATCAGACTTCAATTTTATATTTTCAGCCTTGAGGCGCTTGTTTTCCTCATGTAGGTTTATCTCTTGTTGTGATGGAGCAAAGGAACGAGCAATTTCAATAGCTGAGGGTGCAGTAGTATGGCCTTGGGAATATATATATATATATATATATATATATATATATATATATATATATATATATATATATATATATATATATATATATATATATATATATATAGAAGGAAATTTTAAAAGGAAAATGTTCAATTAAGAGAAATATGTACCTGGAAGAGAAGGTTAGCGAATTGAGTCAAGGCTGACTCTAACTTGGCGGCAAAAGATTTGGTACGGGGTGATGATCCTGAAGAATTTTCATCTTGAGGAGCAGAATTCTTCAGAGTTGGCCCTTTGATTAGGGAACTCGGAGGAGTTGAAGGTTGATCAGTGAATGGAGCCATGTGCTCCTTGGAGGATTTATTAGTCTCGATGTTGTTAGGCGTTGGATCATTAGCTTCATTAATCTGCTCATCTTCATCGAGTATGATTATTGGGGTTGATGCATTCAGTTGAGTTTGATTTGGCGCCACTAAAAGTAGACGTCATGCACGGAGTCAAGATCTGATACCAACAGAGGGGGTAAAAGCTGCTTTTTGCTCACGCTTCGGGTTGGATGATTCAACTTTTTCTGCAGTAGCGTTTCAAGAAGAAGTCTTTTTATAAATTGGCTTCTTCACCGGGAGACCTGTAAGAAGCGTGTTGTTATAAACACACTAAAAGTGTTAACAAGAAAATATGATGGAAATAATTAGGCATACCGTGATTCTTGCCTTTCCACCACTCGGAGGATATGGCCCTCCAAGAGAGGGTTAGGTCCTTTAAGGCATCAAGCAATACAACAACCCATTCAAAAATTCTGATTACTAGAGCCGGTTCGATTGAGACGGCTATCTATAAAAAATTAAAAAAAAAAAAAAAAAAAAAAAAAAGCTTAGTTTGTGAGTGAAGGGCAGAATAAAACATTGTTAAGATACATAAGGATTGCAAACAGAAACTTACGAGTAAGGTTCCATAATTCTAGGAAAATTTCGGATAAAAAGCGGTGAAGTTGGTTTGTTCGGATCATGACGAAATGGTGCATCCAACCCCGATCATAGTCATCTTCTGGGTCAATCGAACCGTGTTTTCCCCTCAGGGTATAGGTGCACCAGTCCACCTCGGATAACCCTAGGGATGTATAGATGAATCAGGTGGTCCAAAGTGAAAGAGACGCTGGCTATGTCAGCCAGGAGTTGAACACAATAAACCAGTCGCCAAACCTGTGGCACAACTTGTCCGACACAAATTTTGTAGCGTTGGTAAAAGTCCTCGATTATCTGAGGAATGGGAAAAGAGAACCCTATGGCAAATGGGTAAGTGTACACCATAGAGAAACCTTCTACTTGATGTTTCATTCTCATCCCATCATCAATATGAACGACGTCAATATCATCATAAAGTTGCAGTCTTTTCGTACAATGGGAATCATTTTTTCATCAATAAACAATTCAATTTCAGTAACAAATTCAAGATGGGCCGTGATATGGCAATCGTCGTGATGTTTGAAGCCGACGAGAAGAATGTCAGCAGCAAGAAATTCGAGTTCCTCTTTTGAATGGGAGGAATTCATTAGGGCTTTTTCTGAATGACAATTGGGAGAAGTGAAATTCTCAGGGAATTGAGTTAGCAATGGTAGAGAAGACATGATGAAAAAGTTGAACTTTTGAGTAGGAGTTACAAATTGAGGGTTTGCTGAAGAAGGAAAGAAGATGAGTGAAGATAAGCTATGATTTTTTGCCTTATATACATTCAGTTCGAGAAGTTGAAAAGTTGGGAATTTAAATGTTCAAAAATTTCCAAGGCAAAGCTAATAAACTTTATGTCTAGTATAACGATGGTTGCCGACGACGTGCAGAGTGCATTGAATTCAATTTTAAACTGTTGTCTTTTCAGTTTGCTAAACCAGACGGTTCACGTTCCCACCATTAAGTGGTTCCGGTGGCATTTCAAATCCATTCCCCGGAGTCACTGCTTTCCACCAGGAAATAGAGGGACTATCTGTATACATGGAAAAGTAAAGCTTGACACGTGGCATATTAGCAGCGGGATATGTGGCAACACAGGTAAAGGCATTATTAGCCATTTTGTCGAAACAGGATAAGGGTCTCCGAGTCTAATCAGAGGAAATCTATTTAGCTGGTATTGCCACGGGATGTCATTGGATCAGGTCATTAAATGAGGAGAATACAGCTCGCTGCCGTTACCCAATCAGAGTAAATCCGGTTGGAGCGTTACGATTAGGATTGAATGAGCATTTAAGGCTCATAATTAGTCTTAATTATTAGATAATCACAGCCAAAGGTCTGATTCTTGTACTATAAATAGGAGCCTATTATTCATGCTAACATGATGAGATTACCAGTACACAATATTCTTTACAGTTTTTTACTTAAGCAATATATTTAGTTTTCTCTTGCATTCATTTTAACTGTCAATTTGGTCATCGAGCTTCAACTAGGAACAGGCTGACTCCAACTAAGAGAATCACTCTGGCTATGCTATTCAAGCTCTTTCTTTTTACTTATTTACTTCTGTTGTTATTATTCTGTAATATTCATTATATCACAAACCGATCCACGTATCCTTTAAATCACTAACAAATTCAAATGTGCCCTTTTTAGGGCTAAGCAAGATGTAGCCACAACACCATGCCTTAATCCCAACAAGTTGCTATTGTCTATTATCGATATACATACACCATACGTTTAAATATCACATCTAACATGGAGGTTCTATGTTTTAATTAAAAAACAATACACCTAGTAATTTTTTTGCGAGGGAGTAGAAAGAAGAAATGCGAAAGGCAAGAACATGTAACCATCAAATGATGAGCACTGGAATTACACAAACGGAGTACCAATAATCCAGCGAAAATTTGAAAACCTCTAAATCCCTTCCTCTCTTTACTAAAGAACTATCAATCAACTACGCCTCAATCCCAAGCTAGATAGAGTTCACTACACGCATTCTTTATAATCGTTCAAGGTTATGCTTCAAATTGCTGGGGGTTTTATCATTGTTAGACTACTTTTACACTGGCCATCTACATCTCTCTACCCACGGGATAGGCTATGCTTTGCTGTGAGATGGAACACCTAATTTAAGCAGTAAAGAAATATAACTTCCAATTCAAATTATAGTTTCTTCTTAACAACTATATCACTTTCAATTCAAATAATACGTTACACGGTACAACTTAGTTCTTTTTTTGGGGACAAGTGAGTTTAATTACAAGTAATTTGAGACAAGGAATATCTGAAACAATGGTAAATTTTCTGAATATGAACGAGTTCATAAGTGAGAAGCGTGTTTACTTAATTGAGTGAGATATGCGTTTACTTAATTAGTGATTTTTTTTCTTTTTGATAAATTAAATTAAAAGTTCAGTCTTTTAGACCAAGAATAGAGTGATAAAATCCCAACAGCAAAAATTCATATATAGAAAGGTAAAACACATAAAACAAAGGAAATAAATAGGGAGATCATAAGTGCATAATCTCAACTGCAACATAAAAGAAAAACAAAACAGTTTGCCTTTTCGAAAAAGCGCAGAGCAAACAACCCTGCAACAAGGGCAGAAAAGTTGAAGAAGCTGTTCTAAGGAGGGTAAAAATTTGCCCTATGATATTTACACCAAATTATACTTTACCATAATTAAATTAAGTGTATATATTAATAAAACTATAAATTCAGCAATAAAAATGTGTATTAAAACAGATGTCAAGGTATATATATTTTGATATAAATATTGCATGCAGTTAAACTTTTACCCATCTTAAGAGTTTTTACCGTCTAAGGAGTGTTTGATTTGCCACCTCTCTGATGGAAGATATTATATTTATTTTTTTCCTTTATTAGTAACATATTTCTTGACTATTTCCGGGCAGTGTTTTAAGAGGCGATGGCGCGAGGCGAGGCGTTTTAAATGCACGGGGCGAGGCGTAAATCCCATGGATCTATAGGGGCGTATGTCTCCTGTATCTTCAATTTTATAATTTTATTACTAAAAAAATAAGCAAAAGTAAAGTTTTCATTAAAATTCTGCAAATAAATTCAAATAAATCATCAATAATATAAAAAGAATTATTATAAATATTATTGAGAAAAGTAACAACACAAAAAATGATAATAGCCTAGATATTTTTTAAAATGAAATCATCATTCACTTCATCATGAATCTCCAGATCTATTAGTTCTTCCTAACCTCACCTAATATTTACACTGACTTTTATTTGTATCTCCGAAGAAGGAGAAGGGCAAAAAGCGTAAGAGCAATGACAACAAATGAATAAAGTTGCTTCAGGAATATAGTGCTATGAAATTTCTATCATAACAATTTCAGGCATAATCATCTAAAAAAACTATATATATAGCAGTGTTATTTTCTATGCGAGTTTTTATTTATTTATATATTTTAGGAAAAATCAGTACAATATGAAAAAATGATAACGTAAAGTATAAATATCATTATACCAATTATAAAAATCATAATTTATAGCAAAAATACTTTTAAAACAATAAAAATCAAATTTAACGGTGGAGGCGTACGCCTTTATGCGCGCGGCTTATGCTTTTGCACACGAGACTTAGGCACCGAATCCTAGGGCATACGCCCTATAGATCTACGCCTTTCATTTACTCCCCGGAGCATTTTGGTACGCCCCGCCCCGTGGCTTGCCTCAGGACTCGCCCCGAAAATGCCTCTGAAAATACCGTTTCCACGTAAATACTTATCCACATCGGTGTTTACACCAAACCAATGCAACTTACTGTGATCAAGTAATTATACGATGTGAATATATACATTAAGTAAGTGATAGTTAAATATATTCAAACACTATCTGTCTTTTTAGAATTCCTTTATCTTGTCTGTTTAAGGTTTTTTCACAATAACAGCTAAAGGAGAAGTTGTAAGAGAGAGGAAGAAAAAGAAAAGGAATAAGAAAATGAATATATACATAACAAAGAAGTAAATCAGTTCCTATGTATTTTCCTAAAATCTCTCTATCTTTTGAGTTCCATTTTCTTCTTCTATATTATCGCTTATCACATTTGATGTTTACATTAAATCCCGTAGTTTGGAATACTGGTAAAGTTACTGAAATACTAGCTTTACTTACAAATCTTCAACTTTTTTCCGCGAGTGAATTCATGTATAAACGCAACTCTACTTCTAAAATTATTTTAAATCCAAATCTTTTTTTGTTTTTTTTTTAATTTTAACCAAATATTGTCAAACACCTAATAAGACATATCCAAATATTAGCTTGTTTAAATCCAAAATATAATTAGGGAAAACAACACTAAATACCCCTAAGATATAAAATATTTACCCACAAAGATATAAAATATTTACCCACAAAGATATAAAATATTTACCCACCTCATATCTCTTCTAAAGTAATTTCGCTTCTACCCCAGCCGGCCAGAAATATTTATCCGACATACTCCTCGCCCAAACCCCTTCCTCTGTGATACCATCGGAGTATATCTATATATACATATATTAAAAGCATGAATAATTTCGTCAAATGTTGAACGACCAAAATTTCCTCTAAATGTTGATTGACTTTTATACCCTTTATTAATTGGATATTGATATACCTCTAATGTACAAATACATAAAAGTATTTCATTAGTTGTAGAATTCAAGTCAAACTATAGTATCTAAGTCTCAGTCGGAATCGACATGTTGATATCATATAAAAATATATTCCTAAAGATTCTTGAAACGTTAAAGGCCACTTTTTCGGTGGAGTAATTGGATTAGTTCATCTGCAATGTTATTAGCAATATTGGAGAGTTTTTACTAAAATGTTTGCCGAAGTGCTGCCATAAGCAATTAATTGTACTCGTATGAGTCATGACCGTAGGCATGGAAATATTTTTCGAAGCTTTGGTGTGTATGTTCATATATGTATCTTAATAGTTCCAAATCTTGCGTCGAGATAGAGATTGCTGCATTGCAGCTAAAAGATCACGTTATTTTTCAGGTTGTTCTAAACAAAACTAATTACACGAAGATTTGAGGTCTAAAGGTAAATTTTTAAAGTTTTTAGGATTGATCTGACTCATTATATATTTATGGTTATGAGTTCATACCTATTATTTTGTTGTAATTTTAATAATTTTTACCTATTAAAGCATACCGATGACGTGATGATTTTTCATTATAGGATGCATTAGCTGATTAAACCAGATGTATGGACTCTTGTGGCGCGTATATTTGCACTGAGTGTGTTAGAGTATAACATCTAGAGTATACAGTAGGCTATGCGTTTCTTTTTATTTTTTCCTTTTTTGTTTCCAATTCAGATTATTGTATGTAAAAGTTTTCTACCATAAAGGTATCAGTACTCTGACATTAACTATATTTAATATCCTCAAGGGTTCATCTTCAATATTGGATCTACGATTTTTTTTTTTTTTTAATCACAGAAATTGCTTCTCTACATCAATTTGAAGTAATTGAGGTTCCTTTCTTATCGATGATTAGTGACTGAAATGGAGAAGCTTCATAACAGAAAATATGAGAGCAACAATTCTGACTGGGTTTGATATTTCTTCCACGTAATTTGATTTCTAACGAAATATTGGAATCTGGTATTTATAAGTTAGTCTCTCTTTAATGCAATGTGAGTTAATTTTATATCACACATACATTCCATAATATTTTATTTTTTAAGGCAACATGGTTAAAGTTGGATTCTTGCAAACAATGTTTCTCTATTTCTGTAATACTATTTTGCTCTCCTGAAAATCAAGATAATCCTTCCATTTAAAATGTTCCGAAATGGCATAGTGTTGGTCTTCAATTCTTGGCAGTTTGCATCGACATGGTGCTCATGCCTCTTTCCAGGTTTGTTCTATTGCTTAACATATGCATAACCTAATTTCTTCGCTGTACGGTGAATCAAGTTTTTCAATAATTAAAAGGGTTACGTTGAATTATCTAATTAATATATATATATATATATAGATTCGAGAATGAAGATATTCAAAGAACGATAGGGCCTGAAAAAGAAGATGAAGAGAATGATTTGATGGACTTTTTTATGCCCTTCAACCATTAAAGTTTTTACTTCTACGAGCAGAGGCGGAGCTAGGCAGGGGCGGAATTATAGGGGTGCAAGGGGTGTCAATTGAACCCCCTTCGTCGGAAAATTGCACTATATATATGGGGTCAATTTTTTGATTCATGTATAAATATTAATGTTGCATCCCCTTAATATATTGGAGAACTCAGTCCAGTGGTTGAGGTGCTTATTATTGAGCCCATGGTTGTGGGTTCGATTCTCTGTAACAACACTTTTTAATCCTTTTTCATCCAGTCCCTTTTTCTTGAACCCCTTATCAAAATGTTATTCGCACGCCCGAACCCCACAAAATACACTAGGTACAACCAAGGGGGTTCGGGCGGAAAATTACATTGTTTATACAAGGTTAAAATTATATTTTATGTATATCTAGTAGATGTTGAACCTTTTGGCTTCTTCGTGTATTTACTTTTTCATCTTTTGAACCCACTTAATGAAAATCCTGGCTCCGCCACTGTCTACGAGGAGGACGATTGTCATTAGAAGGAAGAGTTATATTATACTCCCTCTGTTTCAATTTATGTGAACCTATTTCTTTTTTAGTCCGTGCCAAAATGAATGACCTCTTTCCTAATTTAGAAACAAATTCACTTTATGAAATAATTTACAATACTATTACACAAATATTCAAGACTTATTTTGAACCACAAGTTTCAAAAGTCTTCACTCTTTCTTAAATGTCGTGCCCAGTTAAATGGCTTCACATAAATTGAAACGGAGGGAGTAATAGAGAGTTATTTTAGAAAATAGTCATATCATGATGTAAATAGGAAGTCTAAAGACTCCAATTAATCCTATCTCCCGCAGTGTATAAGACTGAAAGTTTGTTTGGTTAAGGTTTGTAGAAGGTGTGTTGGTCTCTACAACTGAATGACCACCAGTGCATATATGGCTCCAAGCTAGTATTTCCTTTTTGTATTTCTTATTATTCTTGTTTAATAAACGATCTGAACAAATTTCTATATGGACTTTCAACACTTTTTTATGTTTTCCTATGAAAAGTCTGAAGAGAAATAAAGGAAAATATCCTTCTTAATTACTAATATTTTAAGTTATTTTCTAATTGGTGTGCCAAAATTCTAAAAATCAGTTATTGTGGACAAAAAGAATTACAATTTTTAAAATATAATTTGTGGTTTTTTCTCGAAAATAAATGACTGAGAATCCACGTGCAAACATATAATAAACTATCTATATTATCTTAACTAACAAATATAAATGTTGGTTGACCAAAATATTTTTTAAACATTGAACGACTTTTATGTCCTTAGAGATAAAATTCTAATATTTAAGATTTTCGATAAACACTTATAAAGTGTGTATAAAAAGAATCTAAAACGACACGATATATGTGTAATCACAATCCTTAATATGGAACCACTTCAAAATTTAAATAATATTAATTAATGTAGATAAATCTTGATATGATGATAATTACCTGTTGGAAGTATGACCAAAAGAAATTGAAGACCTAGATGATATTAATTACTGTAGATAAATCTTAATACGAAGATAACTGCTATCACCCAAAAAATTGTAGATTTAGACATATTAACGCTTAAGGATTTAGATAATATTAACACTTAAAATATCATTGCGTTGACTATATAGTTCATATTCCTAATCATCTTTTGAAAATTTAATTTATTTATCCTCAATAATTTAGCCAAATCTAGAGAAGGCAAAAATTATTACTCGATCCGTCCTAATTTATGTGTTTTTGTTATACAAGAGTTTAAGAAAGAAATAAAAACCTTTTAAAATAGTCATTTAAAAAAAAAAAAAAAAGGTAAGCTTTATGTAGCTAGAAATCATCTCATTAAGGATAGAATATGAAGTTAAAGTTAAATGTTCCTAAATTTAGAAAAATATAAATCTTTTTAGGACAGGCTAAATGGAAAGAATGTCATATAAATTAAAACAAAGGAATTATTTGAGATTATTGTTGAATCATATCATGGAGTTATTCATTTGAAAACTTCTTACAGTTAATGGAAGAAAGCGTTAATGGAAGAAAGCGTGAAACATTTGAACAAGCTGCAAAAGGAAAAGGTTATTAGAATCAGATAACAATATTTTACAATGCTTGCCCCTAATCTATTTACAATTATATTAGTGCTTTGTAATCCAAATGATATTAAGAAGTTCTGGGAAATTTTAGGAAGATATTGTAGTATTTTAGAAGGATGCAGGATTTAGAAGGATGCATGTAAATTCAGTTCTTCAGTTCTTTCTTTTTGTACCTGAAGCCTTAAAAATATTAATTTGGTATTCTTTCATAAGATTCTCGTGCAATGCACAAGCATAGAAACTAGTTATTATAAAGGCATGAATATAAATATTGGTTGACCAAAATATTCTTCAAATATTGTGCAACACCTCGTGCATTCGGGCTAAGATTTGACTCGTAAGATGGGGGTATAATGAACCCAATAGGAGTAGTGTAGAAACGGTGTTTGAAACCCAATCAAGACATATGAAGAGTCCTTGGGCAAAGTAAAGTCGGAAGCTACCCTACGGAGCATGTTTTCAAGCGAGTTTGCACCAGGTCTCACTTAAAGTGAGTATACGGAAAAATCTATATGGAATTTGGAAAACCTTCCTTCTTGAAAGTTGTAAATCTTTGAAATATCTTTCCAATAGTATACTATTGAGTTCAAATAGACATCTGTACAAAAAGTTATATCTGTTTCACTAAAAAGGTGTTCTGCCAATTTACGGCATAATTTACAGCCGTAAATCTGGCCGTAAATTTTTGCTCAAAAATCACAAACACTGTTACTAATTTATGGTAGGATTTATGGTCCGTAAATCTGATTTACGGGCCGTAAAATGGGCCTAAAGTGAGCGTAAAATAGGTCCGACAACAACTTTAAAACTTCATTTTAAGGCTTTTTCACTTCATTATTCACATCCCCAAGCCCTAGAACGAGCATTCTCTCTTCTTCTCATCCTCATACATGCATTCTCTCTTCTCCTCATCCTCATACATTAAGGTAAGTCCATCTCATGTATTCCCAAGTGAATTTTAATGATTATATGTAACGACCTGCTTGATCGTTATTGAAATCCTCCTCGAACCCCGTACAAAAGTCAAGCTTCGCGTTATAAAAGGCTAGGCTTAATAAAAAATCCGACGTAAAATTAGAATGGCATTCAAATTCGTAGAAGTCAAAACTTTGGGTCTAGGGTCAAAACCCTTCGCCGCAGCGGTCCAGTGACAACCGCAGCGGGTCTGCTGCAGCGGGAAGCCCATCGCTGCTGCGAAGGAGCATGAGCTAGATCCCTATAAATGCCTTATTTTGGGATTTTGTCCCATTTTTCTCCAAAACCTTATTCTAAGCCGACTTCTGTGAAGGTTCTTGGATAAGGTACCCGAAAAACTTCGCCAAGGTAAGCCTCCAAACATCGTTCTTGATTACAATTCGTAAAAGAAATTCTTCCCGTAGATAAAACTTGTCCCTCAAAGTTAGTAAAACAGAAAGACGTGACGCATGTATGATTGTTGTGTAACCCTTATACTCGTGTTCGTAAATTCCTAGGGTTCTCAATCAAGCTTTGCAACGCGGTAGGAAAGGTTGCACACACGTTCGTGGTAGCTGCTCGGTATCGAGATAGGTTATGGTTTACTTGAGCTAGACTTTGATTAGTGAAACGTTTATATGACGAGAGAAAGCATGATTAGGTCGTCGGACAAGGAGTTCGGTTAGATATACGATAGGTTGATATTGAGTATTAAAAAGGGCTGTAGTAGCTAGAAAATTAGCTAATTGTTCAACGAGGGATATTAGTGTTGCATGAGTAATCATGGAAGGTCTAGAAAAGTTGGACTTGATGCGATGATCAATTGGCCTTAGTATAAGTTGGATTACGATATGTTTGGTGGCGCGTACTTCACTATAGTAACTTCCGTTGTAGGTATGCATGATTAATATTGAGCAGTAGTATGACTCGTGGTAATTCGATTAATATATCACTGATTCTGGCATCACTTCGTGTTTATGATTTGATAATGTTCTGCTAAGACATTATGGATAATGGCTTGTAATGGAAATTATTGATAATGTAATATGATGGATAATACTGATAATAATTGAAGATGGAACACATGCATCTACGTAAGGCACATTTGACAGGTTGTTGTGAACTTGTGGTCCAAGGTTCGTTCCGGAACGAGTGGCACATGGACACCATGGATCCCCTGTAGGTCATGGCTATTTGGGGAAAACATTACCATTTAGCATATGTGCACATGGTTGGTGAGAGATTACGATTATTTTGTTGTACTTCCGTAATTAATTCCTTTTTTGTGTGTGTGTGTGTGTGTGTGTGTGTGTATTTTGTTGATGGTGTGCGTGAGTTTTATGGCATTATATATATATATAATTCATATATATATAGTTTTCAAGTATTGAATCCTTTCGTAGTAAAGTAATTGCGGTTTCTCTTGTAGTTAATGTTTACGTCAGGAAAGGCTAAGAGTGGAATACTTAAATTGGGAATTCCATTGTTCATGGGCTATTGATAATTGTTGTAAGGAATAATCTATAAGTAAATAGTATCCGAGGGCTGTTTAGAATCGTATTACCATTGTATTTTCCGGTTAATTAATAAGTCGTCGTGTTGTGGGAATAAAGGGAGAATGTAATTAGTTACGATAGAACGAAGCGGTATGAAGAGTTGTCCTAATCTCTAATTTTCAAGTTTTGAATGTCTAAGAGTCTGAGATTTACATTAGTTCGTTGGGTTATGTTATTCCTTATCATGCGATTAAATAGGTGATAGTAATAGAGGAATCCAAGAGATTTCATGGTGCATTGTTATTTAGTGGGAATAGCTAATAAGTGTAATCGCTAATTAACATATATGTTTATTTTGTTTAATTTTATATTATATTGCGTGAACTAATCTTAGTCGGCCTATGATGCTTATCAGTATGTGTAGTGTATTGATACTACTCTTGCTACATTCCTTTAGGAGTGTAGGTGTGTTTTCAAGTAATTGCATTGGAGGTTTCATTATGTTGCAGTGGTAGATATCCTCCGACAACTTTTGTGCATTTCCTTTCCAACAGAAGCTATGTCATCATTTTATTTTCAGTCTATTCCTTGTATCATAGAAGCTCTTGTAAATGTCTAGACTAGATCCCGGGGATTGTAAGGTTTTCTCTTGATTTTATGAAAAAGATTATGATGTTTTATAGCTATTTCTAATGTTGGTAATCACATAGTTGTAAAGACGAGCTTTTAAATGATGGGTTGGTTGGTAAGAGTTCGCCTACTAGGTGATAATACGGTAGGTGCCCGCGTGACCCGCAATTTAGGTCATGACATTATACATGAATTCTAAGAGAAATCCTATGTTAACAACCTAGGGTTTTCAAGAAAACCCTTCTCAAGGTTTAAGATTTTGGAATTCTTCTTCAAAGATTCAGACTTTTTTCAAGTTTTTGGAGCGATTAAGGTATGTAGGGTTTCTCTCTACGTGTGAAAATATCATTGTTCTTCCCCACGCCACGTTGTTCTAGGATTATACAAAAGTTTATCAAAAACTAGGGTTCTAGACATGTGCATGATAACCCTAAGTATATGTACCATTATGTACTATGTTTGTATTAATAATTCGTTATTGTGTTCTTGATATTCTCGTTTGGTTATTGAGAATCTGTCTGTAATCCATGAAAACCCATACCTTGCATTCTATGGATTCTTACATGCAAGCTATGAACTATTATGCTTATTTTCATGAAAATCCTGCATGTCTCCATATTGTCGTACAAGTTATATTATTTTATATCTTCTTGTTATAATACAAGCAAGAATCATGTTTACAAGCAAGTCATATAATTCATAGGCTACTAAACCAACCATATCCATGTTCATGTTTTAGGAGTTGCTAGAATACCGAGAAGGCTCAGATATCCTGAAACTACGTATACCAGCGTAGGATAAGGATCGCTCCGCTCAGTTAGGATGATACCTTCATGTTTACCCATTGTGGGTCATTGGATCCATTCATGTTCATGTTCATGTCTTGTACCCCGGTAAGATACAGGATGGCTTAGCTGGTCAGGCAGAGATCAGATGCCACGTTCGTATGTGGTGTTTACATATCGGTTATACTACGGCTCTCCCACTTAAAATGTTTTACTCATGTTATACTCATGTCAGATATACTCATGTTCATGTTTAGTTGCAGTTCTATTATTTCATGTGTCATGCTTTATTTCATTCAGTTACTTTTCATACCAGTACAATTCAAGTGTATTGACGTCCCCTTTATTTGCCTGGGGGCCTACATTCCACCATGAAGATTTACAGGACGACAGACCAGCTCGTTAGGACTCAGCATGTATCAGCTATTGGTGAGCCCTATTCTATTCAGGGTGCTACCTTTATTCATTTCTTATTAGTTATGGAGTTAAGGTATGCCAGGGGCCTTGCCCGGGTAAATAGTTTAGCAGTCAGACTCAAGTCAGAGGTTTCATAGACTAGTCAGTTATGTTATGTCAAATATTCAGAGTCGTATAGCCATTTTGGCTCAATATTATCATGTTTAATCAGACTATTCTCGCTTCATGTTTTAAACAAGTATTTTCATTATTATTATGAATTCCATGATTATTCAGATTATCCATGTTTTAAAGTGTATTCCATATTAGTTCATGTCCATGTTGATTTAGCAAGCCATGTGGTTCGCTTGGTCACATGCAGCAAGGCACCAAGTGTCGTGTTACGTCCAGGCCATGGTTTGAGGCATGATAAAGCTTGGTATCAGAGCCTAGGTTCAAGTCTCTTAGGGAGTCTATGAAACCGTGTCTAGTGGGGTCACTTTTATATATGTGTGGGCCGACACATATAAACAATTGAACACCAAGACATCTAGG
The DNA here is from genome assembly GCF_029784015.1 of Lycium ferocissimum. NCBI lineage: Eukaryota > Viridiplantae > Streptophyta > Magnoliopsida > Solanales > Solanaceae > Lycium > Lycium ferocissimum. Next base: position 20,645,510 of record NC_081353.1, on the reverse strand, counting down.
ATTGTCTCGCTCCTTTTATACTCTAGTTCGTGCAGTTAGAGCTACACTTTCAGGAATTCTTCTGACTCGTGCGTGTTATGTATTTTAGGAAATGCCTGCGAAAAGAAAGCACTCCAAGAGGGCTACAGCTACCAGCCAGAGGACTAACACCAACGTAACTCCAGAAATAGAGCCTCATACTCAAGAAGTCACGTCAGATACTGAAATCCCAACTACAGAGAGGTCTTCGGAGGCCCATACCACTACTCCTTACTGATATCAATGTTAGGGGAGCCGTTCAGCTGCTCACCTAAATTGTTGCTAATCAGGCACAACGTCAGGAAACGACTGCTAGCGTAGGTGCTAGTGAAAGGTCGAACAGCTCGAGAACTAAGGAATTTCTGAACATGAAGCCTCCAGTGTTCACCAGGTCTATTAAGGGAAAAGATCCAAAAAACTTCATTGATGGACTCCAGAAAGTGTTTTGGGTTATGTATGCTACTGAGATAAAGGCAGCAAAGTTAGGAGCTTATCAGTTACAAGATGTTGCTCATATTTGGTAAGAGACATAGGAACAATCCCGTGGGTTGATGCATCTTCAGCAACCTGGGATGAGTTTGTTGATGCTTTCATTGATCACTTCCAGCCGATTGAGGTTAGAGAGGTGAAGGCCTACGAATTTGAGAGACTCGGGTAGAACAGTATGAGCGTGAACGAATATTATCTCAAGTTTGTTTCCTTGTCTAAGTTTGCTTAGTATATGCTTCCTGACATGAGGGCCATAGTTAGAAGATTTGTGTTGAGCCTTACACCGCACTTATATGGTAATGCGAATATTGTTGCTCAGAATGACAAGATGACTATCACCAAGATGGTTGCCTTTGTTCACAGTCTTAAGGACCGAATGAAAGAGGAGGAGGCTCTACAAAAAGAAAAGGACTGGGAATTTAATAAGAGAGCTAAGTCTGTAGGTAACTTCAGTCTCGGGGGAGGTAGAGGCAGAAAATTTTTCAAGAACAGATCATTAGGAACCGCTCCATCCGTAGCTAGTGCCCCAGCTCCAAAGTTCAAGAATGATCAGAATAGGTAGAATTTTAGGCCAACTTACTCTTACTCTCAGGCTAGTGTGGGTTAGCAGACTTATGACACTCCGATTTGCGGCAAGTATGGTACGAGGCTGTTACACCTCGAAAAATTTCTCGTTAGCGTACAGTGAATATACTAACGAAGGGCATGACGTATACGATGTTTTGATAAGTAAGAAATAGCATTTGATGATTCTAAATGATATTTCAAGGACATTTAAGGTAGGAGACGAAAGGCGTTAAGAAAAGCAAGGTATATGTGTTGTGTGTCGGGCAAGATTTATGAGTATCGAATTAATGATGACTTAATGATGTTTTGGAGAAGAGTCATAACGTCCCTTAGATCGTTAATGAAGTGTTAAACAAGTGTTAAGAAGGTTCCATAAGGATTGGAGATCAAACGAAGTGACGAGAACAAGATCGGAGAAAGATGGGTTATACGGTTCCAGATAATGTTATACGGTCCGTATAATGGTCCGCAGAATAGTCACAGTGAAGGTCCCTCACTGGTGGGATTATACGGTCATTTATATGGACCGTATAAAATTATACGGATCGTATAATGTGCCATATAATGGTCACAGAATTGAGGTGATGAAGAGGTGATTTCACGGTCACTTATACAGACCGTATAAGTTTATATGGACCGTATAAGTGTCCGTATATTTTCCCGACGGATCAGATTTTAAGTTATTAAAAAGGAGATCCAAGTTCATTTAATTCATTTCATTTTCTCTCCACAGTTCAAGAACCCTCTAGAATTCTCTCCACTCTTCATCCACAAGAACCCAAAGGAAATTGATGATCAACTTCATCAAACCAACAAAACCAAGGGTATGAAACACATTAAAGTTCATCCAAGCCAAGAAATTCCAAGAGAAGTGAACTAGGGTTTTGCTGCAAGAAGAGTATTGCCACTCAAGGATTATTCCTACACTATATAAAGTAAGTTTTATGGTATTTTCATGTTGTTTGAGGTATTGAAAAGTTGAAACACTTGGATTGTAGAAGGAAATAGGAAATGGGTCATGAATGCAAGAATAGTGTCACTTTTGAATAGAAGCTTGGATTGAATCGTGGATATTGATTGATATGTTATGATTGTAAATATGTTATGTATGATATTTAGAATATGGGATAAGCATTATATGTGAGAAAACGCGATAGTGAACTATGATCATGATTATGGAGGAATTGAAGTGAAATTGTGAAATGTGGATAATGAAAATGAATGATGATTGTTGTTTATGATATTGTGATTGTTGTTATGGATGATTGGGAGTTGATATGTGATATGAGGAAAGTTGTATAAACAAAGAAAATGCTGCCCAATTTTCTCTAGCTTTAGTAAGCACGTTCTTATAATCGATTAGCTAATGTTAATGTGAATTCTCTTGGAGGTAGAAACGTGGGCCTTGAAGGAGAACGATCAAACGATAGAATAGCTAAATGAAAAAGGTATGTGAGGCTAGTCCTTTCTTTCTAAGGCATGAATCCTATGGCATGATTTTTTTCCTCCTTCTTCATAAATCTCCTATCTTCAAGAAAACTAAGAGTCTATGTTCATAATTAGCCATATGAGATAAGAGGTTCACGACCTTATGTCACCCCGATAAAGTATAGTTGTCTTTGAGTTTCTATGGATGCATTATGACGAGTATATGATTACGATGATACATCGCGCCTATATGGCCTAATAATCGCTATGCGGACAACGATACACCATGTCTAGATGGTACGTACACCACTAACACGCATGAGATGGTACCGACGCTGGAAAGCCTAGATGCAGGCTAATGATTATCACGCTGTACCTATATGGTCTGGCAGCTTATACATATATGCATACATGATATGATGATGATTATGAAGTAAGCCAGCATGCATTGTTTTCTTTATAATTGACAGTCAGTTACAAATGACTCTTTATTTGATGCTCCCTTATTTCATTGACGCATTATTATTGTTTATGCCTCAAATACTCAGTACAATGTTCGTACTGACGTCCGTTTTCTTTGGACGCTGTGTTCACGCCCGGTGACATGTGGAGGCGATCCGCATTCGCAGGAGCTATTAGCTGATTGAGAGCACCCTCTATTGTCCCGAGGTGCCATTGATTATTCTTTCGTGTATATATATATATATATATATATATATATATATATATATTTGGGCATGGTGGGGTCCTGTCCCGCTTATATGTCTAGTACTCTAGTAGGGGGTTCGTAGATGCGTAGTTGTGGGTAGTATGGTCTCACAAGTTTCTCATTATATATATATATATATTATTTTGATAGCTGAAGGGCTCATGTATATAAAGTGAATATGTTTCAAATGAAAATAGTTATCTATGATTGTGAGCATGAGAAGTATAAATGAACGCAGTGTCGAGGATGGAATGAGCGGTGTTCGAGGACAGCCCCGGTACTGGCCACGGCCCTAGTCGGGTAGTGACAAGAGGCACCTGTGTGGTCGTACGGAATGGATATATGCGACGGGCGTGGCCGCAGTGGCCATTTTTCGTGAGAGACCGTCCATTAGCAAGACAAGGCATCTAAGGTGGCTCACTTCCGTCAAAGCCTCTTCGTAATTCTTAAGCCCAGTCAAAGCACGGTGCAGCCAAGCCTAGCAATGCGGGTGGAGGTTGAAACCGCTTGTATGCTTTAGCAAGTCATCAAGATACAAAGACATGTGTAGATGTTTTCACAGGTTCACTAACAATCTTCACTTTCGACGTTTATGCCCTTATTGACCCAGGATCCACCTTATCTTATGCAACCCCTTTTATTGCTAAGAAATATGGGATATAACTAGAAAATTTGCATGAACCCTTTGAAGTGTCCACTCCAATTGGAGAATCAGTTATAGCTAGACGTATTTATAGGGGTTGCCCAGTTTTAGTCTATCACCGCAGAACGATAGTTGATTTAGCAGAATTAGAAATGGTGGACTTTAATGTAATCATGGTTATGAATTGGCTATCTTCATGTTATGCTACAGTGGGTTGTAGAACCAAAATAGTGAGATTTGAGTTTCCTAAAGAACTAGTCATAAAGTGGAAGGGTAATTCATTAGTACCCATGTGTACATTTATTTCCTATTTTAAAGCTAGAAAGATGATTTCCAAGGGGTATATCTATCACTTAGTTCGAGTCAGGGATTCAGATGCACAGACCCCAACTCTCCAGTCCATGCTAGTTGTTAATGAGTTTCTAGAAGTCTTTCCAGAAGATCTTCTCGGAGTTTCTCCCGACAGGAAGACAGACTTTGGAATTGATCTACTTCCCGGCACTGAGCCGATATCTATTCCGCCATACATAATGGCTCTAGCAGAGTTGAAAGAGTTAAAGGCCCAGTTGAAAGATGTTCTTGATAAGGGATTTATTAGGCCTAGTGTCTCGCCTTGGGGTGCACCAGTCTTGTTTGTCCAAAAGAAAGATGGTTCCTTACACATGTGCATTAATTACTATCAGTTGAACAAGGTCACCATTAAGAATAAATACCCTCTTCCTAGAATAAATGATTTATTTGACCAACTTCAAGGTGCCCAGTGTTATTCCAAGATTGACATCAGATCAGGATACCATCAGTTAAAGGTTAAGGAAGTTGACATCCCAAAGACTGCTTTCAGAACCCATTATGGTCACTTTGAATTTCTTGTTATGTCTTTTAGGTTGATAAATACGCCAGCTGCTTTCATGGATCTTACGAAAAGGGTCCTCAAGCCTTATCTTGATTTATTCGTCATTGTCTTCATCGATAATATTTTGGTGTATTCTCGTAGTGAGGCTGAACATGCAGAACATCTCAAAATAGTATTACAGGCACTTCGGATCGTGAGCTTTATGCTAAATTCTCAAAGTGAGAATTTTGGCTTAGGTCAGTGGGATTTTTAGGCCATGTAATTTCAGGTGAAGGTGTGAAGGTGACTTAAGATAGATGTTGTAAAGAATTCGGCCCGGCACCCACTTCGCTTCGATATGCAAGTTTTCGGGTCCGGTGTTATTATAGACGCTTTGTGGGGGGGTTTTCCTCTATTTCAGCTCCGTTGACTAAGTTGGCTCAGAAAAAGGTTAAGTTTGAGTGGTCAGATGCATATGAGCAAAGATTTGAAGAGTTGAAAAAAAGGTTGATTTCTGCTTCAATTTTGATGCTACCAGAGGGAACCGAATGGTTCATTGTATATTGTGATGCTTTGGGAATTGGTCTTGGATATGTCTTAATGCAGCATTGTCAAGTCCATAGAACGATCAGAACACATTGTTAATCTAATGAAAGACTCCAAAAATTCAACCTGAGATTGAACCGGGCCAAGTGTGCATTTAGAGTGCCGGCCGGCAAATTATTGGGATTCATCGTCGGCCGGAGGGGTATTAAGCTGGATCCAACCAAAATTAAGGTAATTCAAGAGTTACCGCCGCCTCAGACCAAGAAAGAAGTCATGAGTTTCTTAGGAAGGTTAAGCTACATCAGAAGGTTCATCGCCCAGTCCACAATCATCATAGTACCAATCCGCAAGTTGCTAAAACGGGATGCTCCGACCAAGTGGACGGATGAGTGTCAAGAAGCTTTTGATACCATCAAGAGGTATCTGTCTAATCCTCCAGTCTTGGTACCTCCAAGACCCGAAAACCCATTGTTGTTATACCTCTCAGTGTCAGATAATGCCTTCGAATACGTGTTAGGACAACATGACGAAGGAGGGAAGAAAGAGCATGCCATCTACTACTTGAGTAAGAAATTCACAGCCTGTGAGTCCAGGAATACATTGGTAGAAATGACCTGTTGCGCCCTGACTTGGGTGGCCAAGAAATTGAGACACTACCTTTCCTCGTACACAACCCATCTCATATATAAGATGGATCCTTTGAGATACATATTTTGTCAGTCGACGCCCACTGGAAAGCCGAAAATGGTGTTAAGGGTATGAATGGAATTCAACATTGTATATATTGCCTGCATATTGCCGGCGGACAAGCTACAGATCCGTCAGCCGCTAATCCGGTTGACAAGGATATGGAGCCACTCAAAGACCCATTTCCCAGATGAAGAGGTATCAGTAATAATAGAAAAAGAAGCATACACCGGTTGGAGAATGTTCTTCGATGGAGCGGTAAACTATAAGGGTTCAGGTATCGGAGCGGTATTGATATTCGAGAGTGGACAACGTTACCCCATGGCTGCCAAGCTTAAGTTCCGATGTACCGACAATATGGTGGAGTCTAAACCATGGATTCTAGGACTTCGAATGGCGCTAGATATGAATATTGATGAACTATTAGTAAATAGAGATTCGATCTACTAATCAATCAGGTCCAAGGAGAGTGGGCTACCACGAACGAAAAGATCCTACCCTACTTGAACTTAGCGCAAAGATTGAGCAGGAAGTTAAGAAGCAATGAGTTCCGGCATGCGCCGAGGGCCTAAAATGAGTTCGCCGATGCATTGGCCACCATTGCATCTATGATCCAACACCCGGAGAGCTATCACATCAATCCAATTCAGATAAGTCCGTCATAACACGCATACTATTGCCATGGAGGCTAAACCAGATGGCAAACCTTGGTATCACGACATCAAGTTGTATCTCGAGAAGCGAGAATACTCAGAAGGTCTGACAATCGGTCAGAAAAAGACTATCAGGAGGTTGTCCAATAGTTTCTTGGTCAAACCCATCGACAGACATCTGTGGTCGTCCACTTCTTTCACTTGAGCACCTAAAGTGACCCTTGTTCCATTTAGATACTTCAGGTGGGTCATTCCTATTCCACTTAGACACTTTTGCAGATTGTCGGAAAAAACCAACACCAAAGGGGCCGCCACCTCATTACACATCCAACCAGCCCAAAAGCCCCAATTTTTAATGGTCAAAACTCCATGAATTTACAAATTAGTAAATTTACAATTAAAATGAGTTGACATAATACAATTGAACAGTACAATAATTTAATTTGCCGGCACAATTTAATTACCAATCCACCAGAGACGACGGTGTTGGTTTTGCTCCGATAACGGTGCAAAAGTGCCTAAGTGGAATAGGAATAGCCCACCTGAAGTGTCTAAATGGAACAAGGGCCACTTTAAGTGCTCAAGTGAAAGAAGTGGACGACCACAGGTGTTTGTCGATGGGTTTGGCCTAGTTTCTTCCTGAACAAGGAAGTACTATACAAGAGAACGCTAGATTTAGGCTTACTAAGATGCATCGACGCAGGAGAAGCCACCAAATTATTGGAGGAAGTGAACGCAGGGGCTTGCGGACAAAGATATAAGTAGGCTCGTACTAGCTAAGAAAATCCTAAGGAAAGGATATTTCTAGATGACAATGGAAAGTGATTGCTGCAAATATGTGCAGAAGTGTCATCAATGCCTGATCCACGAAGATCCCATCAAGGTCCCACCAAATGAACTCATCGCTATGAGGTAACCATGGCCTTTTGTTGCTTAGGGCATGGACGTCATATGGCCTATCGAGCCGGCGGCTTCAAATGGTTATCGCTTTATCTTGGTGGCAATTGACTACTTCACAAAATGGGATAAGGCGACATCCCACAAATCGGTGACGAAGAAGGTAGTAGCCGACTTTGAAAGGAACAATATCATATGTCACTTCGGGATACCAAAGTCCATCATAACTGACAATGGAGCCAATCTGAATAGCCATCTGATGAAGGACATCTGCGGGCAGTTCAATATCACCCATCGAAATTCGACAGCCTATCGGCCATATATGAACAGAGCCGTAGAGGCTGCTAATAAAAACATCAAGAGGATTCTACGGAGGATGGCGGATAATCACAAGGGTTGGCACGAGCAGCTACCCTATGCTTAGGGTTGTTCACGGTTTTGGTTAAAACCAAAACCAAACCGAAAATTTAACCAAACCGAATAAAACCGACATTTGGTTTGGTTTGGTTTGGATTTGGTTTTAAATTTTAAAAACCGATAATATTTGGTTTGGTTATGGTTATATTAAAAAATAACTAATAAATAACCGAACCAAACCGATAAATTATATACATAAATTTTTTAATTATTTATATGTATAATATTAGTTTTTCATAAATAATTATAAATATTTTATACCTTTTAATCATTAATTGATTTTTGGTCTACTTATTTCACATGATTGTTTAAGGCCCATGTTTTTAAGAATATGTTCAAGCCCATGTCTTTAAGTCTTTTAACTCTTTAAGTGTTAAGTGTAAACCTACTAACAGAAGCTCACGTTAGAGTCTAATGTCTTTAACTTAAATTTTTAGCCTTTCTTTGTCGACCATTTGATTTTAGGTTGTTTCTTCTTCTTTTTTCGAATTTATACCTTTCTTTTTTTCTTGTCTGAATGGGTCCTAAACTTCTAATATTTTTCATATAAAAAGGACAGAGATTGTAGATTTGGAGGTTCCTATAGAAGATACTTCGGTAACATCAGCATTTGCTGCAACTCAAGCACATGGTAATGTCCTAATACTTCTTCCGTGGATAATCCTCCTAAAAAGCAGAAAAGAACAACTCCTTGTAGTCGAGACCCTAGCCTTGGGGATAATGATAGAAAAACATCTGAAGTTTGGGATCATTACAGAAAGTTTTTTTTAATAAAATGGGAGAATTGAGGGCAAAATGCAATCTTTGCCCCAAAGTTTGGGATCATTACACAAAGTTTTTTTATTTCATATATTTTCATTTTAATTTTAGGTAGTCTTTATGTTTAATTAATATGTATGTTTGTAACAACAACTAAAAGCTCCTATGCTCTACTTTATTTCCAGGTATGTATATTAAGATGACAAAAATGGTGCAGCCACTACTTAGTTAGTTTTTAGCTTTATATATAATAGTTTAGCAACTTTGGGTAACTTGAGTACGACACTATCACTAATAGTGAAAATGTTTCTATGATGTATGTCCCACCTTAAACTATAAATAAAAGATATCGTTTGAACAAAAAAAAAAAAGACATGTCTTTTTCAACCTTTTAATATTTACTGATAAGTCTCATGGCTGCTAGTCATAAACCGAAAAATCGAACCAAACCGACAATAACCAAACCGGTGGTTATTATTTTATTTGGTGGTTATGGTTTTAGACATTTAAAAACCGACTACATTGGTTTGGTTATGGTTTTAATCAATAACCGACCCAAACCGAACCATGAACACCCCTACCTATGCTTTGCTAGGTTATCGCACTATGGTCAGGACATCAATAGGAGTCACCCCTTACCTGTTAGTCTAAGGCACCGAAGCCGCCATACCAGCTGAGGTTGAGATTACGTCCCTAAGGATCATTCAAGAGACAGAGCTGGACAATGCTGAATGGTTCCGAGCAAGGTACGAACAGATAGCTCTGATCGACGAGAAAAGAATGGTCGCAGTCAGTCACAGTCAGCTGTACCGCTAGAGGATGTCAAGAGCATTCAACAAAAGAGTTAGGACTCGACTCTTTCAGATTGGACAAATGGTGCTTAAAAGGATTTTTCCACATCAGGATGAGTATAAAGGGAAATTTGCTCTGAATTGGCAAGGGCCATATATAGTCCGCAAAGTGCTCTCAAGAGGAGCCGTGGTGTTAGAAAAAATAGACGGCCAAGAGTGGCCAAAGCCGATCAAAGCAGATGCAATCAAATGCTACTACGCTTGAGAAAGGGGTTACTGGTTCTAGTTTAGTATTCCCATTTGCTTGTAATTATTTTTTTAATCTGCTTGTATTTTGCTATTTTTGTTTTGCTTGTAATCATTTGTAATGATTAAGAAAAAGCCAAACAATGTTGTAATGAACCACGCAATGACCTGATTTCTCCTTGTGAGATACGTAGGTAGTCCCTCAGGACCCGATAATATTATTAGTGAAAACAAAAATCCCCCTATTTTTATTTTGAACTACGTTCGACCTGAATTCCTGATGCGACAGGATACGTAGGCGCTCTATAAGCTCGGTCGCACCGAAAGAAAAACCCAAAGAACCCCTAGGAAGCCTCAGAGATAAGGTCCATGATTATTCTATGCCCAACTGGGGCAGAATTTTTGAGAAGGAACTCAAAAATTTGCTCTCACGTCAGCCAACCTAAAGCCCTAAACTGGGGCAGAAATTTTGAAAAGGATCTCAAAATTTCCCGCAAGATGTTCTCTAGAAACGGGGGCAAAAAAATTTGAGGAAACCTCAAAATTTCCTTAAAGAAAAGCTCACCAAGATCGTCAACCCAGAGTGTCAGACTGGGGTAGAATTTTTTAGAAGAGTCTCGAAAATTCCGCGCAAGGAGATTCTGATCGATCGAAAAGCACATGCCTTGACATTTACACTTTTAGCAAAATAATAATAAAACACATAGCAAAACGATTTTCTGCATACTAAACTCATCTTTTCTCTACCAAAGCCAAAAGCTAGTTTTTAAAGGAGGACGAAAGATGATCCGATCAACTTAGTTAGGACAAAACTAACCAATTTCTTATGCAGGTTCCTGGACGTCAAGAGGACAATCCTTTTTATAATCATGATTAATGTGCAGGTTTGGCATGCATATTATCCCGACATCTCACAGATCCGGAAACAAAATACATATCGAGCTATCAGGACATCTATCAAGCCATAAGGGCTATATAAGGATCAAAAGCCATCAGGGCATTTATTAGGCCACAAGGGCCGTATGAAGGACAAAACGCCACAAGGGCAAATATCTGACCAAAGAGGCACATACAATCAAGGATGAAAGAAAGACAATCTAGCCGAAGGGGCCATATCTGTCATATTTTCTTATTCAGCCGAGAGGGCCATTATACGTTTATTTTCAGCAGCCGAGAGGGCGATTGCACGTTTATTTTTAGCAGCCAAGAAGGCCATTGCACATCTATTTTCAGCAGCCGAGAGGGCCATTGCACGTTTATTTTCAGCAGCCGAAAAGGCCATTCCACGTTTATTTTCAGCAGTCGAGAGGGCCATTGCATGTTTATTTTCAGTAGCCGAGAGGGCCATCGCACCTTTATTTTCAACAGCCGAGAGGGCCATTGCACATTTATTTTCAGCAGCAAAAAGGGCCATTGCACATTTATTTTCAGCAGCCGAGAGGGCCATTGCGCGAGTTTTCAAAGGATAATTACAAGTATTATCAAAGAACAAATTTCACATTTGCTTCCAGTTGCCGAGAGGGACATAGCACATTTACTTTCAGTCGCCAAGAGGGCCATTTATATAACGGAGCGATATAATCCCGAACAAGTGAGCCGCAGTCTGCACCCCAAGGGAACAGTGATATAAACTCGAGCGCATGAGCCATGGTCTTCACTAATATATATTACAATAGCGATGTAAAACCGGACAGAGTGACCGGCAGTCTTCACACCTGGATATTGACGATGTAAGACCGGACAGAGTGAGTTGTAGCGTTCGCACATATTATAATAGCAATGTAAAACCGGATAAAGTGAGTCGCAGTCTTCGCACCTGGACAGTGTCGATGTAAGACCGGACAAGTAAGCCCCAACCCTCGCACAAAAAATAAAAATGGCAATGTAATCCCAGACAAAGTGAGCCGCAGTCTTCGCCACCAAAAAGATAACATTATATATCAGCATTTGGGGGCCACAGTGCCCACATAACAAGAAGGACGACGTAAATCCGGTCTAAACCGCCGTAGTGCTCATCAGTAAAACAATTATGCAACATAGGGAACAGGATTAGCAGCAGTAGGACAGCTGGAGCAGATCGGAATCCTAACAAATGCGGAACAAACGTGGACCTATATCTTACGTAGCCGGTCGAGAAAGGGTGCCCATGAGAGTCAAGCTCTCCGGCCAAGATTTGGAAAGATGAATTCCCCCCTCTCAGACCACACAGAATGTTTTTTTTTCTTATGTGATTATTTGTTTTACTTTATTCCGCTACCGATCGGACACATACCGATACACACAAAGGCATTCTCGCATAAGAGATACCTTTTTCTTCTGATCGAGTCGAACTACAAGTAACTTAATTCTCAAGACTAGGTATATTTAGGCAGACTAATCACCAAAGAGTCAGTCACATTCTTCTATAAAAGCACATCGGGACTCCCAGTTCAATAACAGGGACAATCGAGAATTTGTCTTAAATTTGCATTCAGAAGTCATAATTTAGTCAAACTACAAACGACCTGATTTCTCATGAAACCTAATATATGTAGGAAGCTCAGAAACCAGGGTCCGGTTATACATTTCCAAAATTGCATGAAAAAAGCAGCCGAATCAACCAAAAACTAGGGTTTGTCAAATTTCACTGCTCAGGGATGTTCTATCATCCCCGAACACCGAAGGGGCAGTTGTTGACACCTAATTTTTGATATCCTGGAATTTATTTTAATTATTCAAGGTTCCCAGGATTTAAACATAGTAAACTATCCATTTTAGAAGCCAAAATAATTTTATAAAATTATTCAGAAATAATTTACCACCACATTTTGATAGAATAACTTCCATAAATCTTGAAAATCATTTACAAATTAATTGGCATATTTTATGAAGGATTAAAAGTTATTTAAATCCAGGGAAATTAGTTACTTAAATAAATTAATCATTCTTTACTCCTCACTTAGTCATAAAATTGATTTAAAGATTTGGCATAACTAATTGAGTGTTTAATTGAAGAAATTGCCCATTTGGAGGCTATAATTGAAATAATCAAGTAATAGCCCAATTATGGCCCAATTGGGAATCATTCCTATAATTGAGATCATTTTTGCAAATTACCCTTCAATAATTAAGAGACATCATTGTATAAATTGATAAAGGTCATTTGTCCAAGCTGTCCGTTTAAAATTGGCTCGGGGCTATAATTGGAATAGTCTGATCTTATGACCAAGTGAATTAAAGGACGTATCCACAAATTGAGACCTTATTTATTTAATTATTCATTAATTTTCCTTAATTACGGGTTCAAATTAATTAGTCGAGTCTCGAATTTTAAATTGTTTATCACACGTGTCAAAAGAACATGAAATATAGGCCTATATACATAAATATACGTATAATATATATACATGTGTATATGTACAAGGGCATATTTTAAAAGAAATCACCCCTTATTTAAAAGTTGGATCGGATTAGGCCCAAATATAACCTGACCTGGCCCAAACACCCCTATAATTAGGAGTATAACCCCACCATTTCCTCATTTGGATGAGGAAATGAAACACCTCTCTCTCTCTCTCTTTTCTTTGAGAAACCTAGCCGCCTGTAATGAGAAAGTTGACCTTCGTGGAGCTAAAAACGGAGTGCTTGCAGTGCTTTTCGTCCTATGGGGATATGTTTCACCCATTTGAGGCTATAGCATTAATGGATTTCGCCTTTGCTGGACTCTCTGAGGTTCAAGGTTTTCTTTTTGGTTTATTTATACATATTTCTGCCATTGTTTACGTTGAAAAGCTGGGTTTCTTTAATGGTTTTTGTTCGACTTCATTTTGAATGCTCAATTTTGATTGGTTCACCAAGGATCCGTTGGTGTTGATCCTTGGTGGTGTAAATCCAACCATTAATCGTCCTATAAGATGTAATCTAAGCTCTTTATTCAAAAGGGTGAGGAGCAATACTGCATTTTTTTGGATTTGGGGATTATCCCGCCCTTTTTTATGGATTAGGGTTTGCAATTTGGGGCTTCTATAAATAGAAGCTCCCACTTTCATTAGAAAAGGTGGGAAACATCTTATGAATACTTGAAAAACTAAAATACACTAAAAAAGAAAAATATCCTAAGTCTAGGGTTTCTATCTGAAATTTGAATTTAAGAGGCTTTTTGTCTGATTTCTGGGATTGTTTGTTGGTTTTTGAGTTCATTTTTGGGGGAACAAAACTATTTTCAAATCCAAACTCGGCCTAGGGTGCACTCACAAAAGGTCATACTTGTCCCTTTAGAATTCCTCTGTAAATTTTTGTTCTTTGAGGTGTTTAAGGAACTTATCCAAAGAAGAATCCTCTCAAAACTCTTAAGAACTACCCCCAATTACTCTCTAGGTTTCCGATTTAGTGAATGGGGAGAAGTGATTTCGAAATTGGAAAAATATAAGACTTCTATTCAGTGATTCTCGCATTTGCAGACACCTTGACCGCAGATGCGGACTCGCCTCAGCAAAAAAATAGTCTCATAAGCGGAGCCACTTGCCACCTCACTTTCTCATGTCTGTGAACCAAGTTCCGCATGGGCGGGCCCGTAGATGTGAACCTACGTCCGCAGAAGCAGGAGACCAGAGACCAGCAAAAAATTGATTTCTCACCAAATCCAACCCAATACCCAACACTCATTCGAGACCCCTCGGATACAAATCAGATATGCCTACCCATGTAAAAACATGCTACAAACTCACCCGAGCCCTCAGAATTCCCAACAGAGGTCATCTTGACCCGATCAACCCCCCAAACTCCAAACACTAGTTTCCAACCAAGTGACCAAAACGCTCCCGAGTGCCTCGAGAATCGAACCAACCACCCCACCAAGTTACAAAGTGTCATGACCCAACCGGAGGTCCATGACGGGCACCCGAATCCAACCTGTTGAGCACCAAAGGACATACATACATTACATAGTCATTCCTGAGTGTGGGCCATAAGTGCCATCACAGAACAAACTGCTGACTAAAAGATATCATAAGCTGAGAGAGACATAAGCCCAAAAGATACATACATATATATATATATATATATATATATATATATATATATATATATATATATATATTAAAAGCATGAACTTCAAAATTTAAAAGTTATATTATTAAAGTACCCTTCTAATAACTTAAATATTTTACTTATAATTTTTCTTTATGAAAATGAACAACTGCAAAAAAAAAAAAAAAAAAACCCTCAATACTTTAAACCCCTTCATGAATAGTCACAACCATTCTATTTACAAAGCCAAAAGAAACAAATCATCACTTCCCAAACTAAAGAAATACATTGTCGCTTCCAAATCTGAACTTCTCAGAACAAAGGAAACAAATTATCGCTTCTCATTTTTCAATACTTTTCTACAAAATCATCAATAAAAGCATTTAGTTTAGTAACACCAGCGCACTAGATAAATTAACGTCCGGATACATTATATGAATGGTTATATTGCCCCAATGTTGTTTCAGAAATGCAAGGACTGAATACGTTTATTCGAGAGGTAATAACTTTTTTTTTTAATTATTATTATCGCTTTTTGTGTGTGACAAGTGGAAGAATTGAATTACATTATTTAATATCTGCTAAAGTGTGTTTCTAGGTTTTATCTCCTTACATATATATGCTGGTTTAATTTAGTATCCATAGATTAATACCATAATAATAAACTTCTAATGTAGTTTTGCTCTTAGTCTATTTGGATTAAAAAAGAGATGCGGGTATGATATTTTTTTTTTTTTTTTTTTTTTTTTTTAAAAAAATTCTTCACGTGAAGGAATAGAGGGCAAACTTATCATTGTGTTAAATATATTTAGGAATGAAAATAAACAAACTTGAAAACAAGTAATGGAAAAATTGCAAACTTTAGAAAATAATCCAACTCTCATGATCAAGAACCTTCATTAATAATGCATTATGTCTTTGTCATATTCTCTCCATTTCATAATGTTTGTCTTACTTTCCTTTTTAATTCGCTTGAAAAAGAATGTATCTTTCCTTTTTTATAACTCTTTATTTCCAACTTTTCACACGGCATATTAAGACCATAAGATTAAAAGACATTTTGATATATTCTACATAACTTTAGTTAACAACTAGAAGATTCCAAAGTCTTCTATACTTTCTTAAACTCCGTTCTAAATCAAAACCAGACAAACATTTACAAATGGATGGAGTAATATTTACCGTGGACGAATTTTTTTACTTATAAAGCGCAAGCAGGCGTTTATAGGTACTGAACTGAAATTTAGCGATCGATTATGTGATAATCATTAATTAACAAAATCACAATTAAATAATACAATGTATAATCATAGGCTCTTACATAAAAATAGGATGCATAGTCGTGTGCCTTTCCAAAAGGAAGAAAAAGTAGATTAATCAATTTTAGAGGTTGGATTTCACTTTTGATAGCGATTTATTCTTTATTGATATGTTGGAGACAGATCCTATACTATTTTTTAAATAGATTAAACATATAAAACAATTTAATTTTTGTCGTTTGAAAAAGACGACATATTTTCTGAGTAGTTGATTTTGTTTGTGTACTTAACAATAAACAATACATAGCTTTACAGAAAAAATTGGTTTATAATCTTTAAGGGTTACATGTTTTTGCCGAAACTAAAAAGGAATTAGCTTGATTACTTCTGAAATTGAAGTAATGAAATTATCAAACTCGAATAAATTTTAAGTTGAATATATTAATAGAGATTATTAATGATTTCTAAGGTACATATTTCTTTTCTTTATTGAGTTAGATAAATAAAATAACAATCATTATTTTCTTGTACGTACAATTTAATTCTATGGCTCAATGTAAAAGTTAAATTACTTAAATACCCTTCTTATTATTTGCTATGTAAATACCTCAACTTTCAAAAACTACAAATAGAGACATACTCCTATTTTCCTCTTTCTAAATAGTTGACACCGTTTAGTTGCATCATTTTGTTAGACTGAAATTAACGCAACTACATTAGAAATCGCACCCAAAATAGAAAAGAATTAGAATAAGAATATCAACGAAGACTTCAATAGGTATCATTTTTGTCCTCCCTTTTTCTTTTGGAAAAACAAGCTAAGAAGCTTTACATAATCCTCTTTTATTGTGTTTATTGTACAAGTTTAAATAAAAGGAATATAGTGATATAGTCCCCATTTGGCACTCTATCACATTTTTCAGAATTATTTTTTTTCTTTCTTTTATCCAACTTCAATCTTCTTTCACCAAACTGTTATCCTTTTTCCTCAGCCATTTTCTTTTCATAGCTTTTCATTCGTGTACTTGATGGTCAGATTTTGTGCTGGTAATATTTAATTTCATTCCTTCATTTTTTTGACTATATCCTTTTATGTTATCTATTTCTAATCTATCGTTTATTTATATTGAAAGTAGAAAATCCAAAATCAAAAAGATAAACCTATTAATTATATTTACAATTTATATTTGATAATAATACTTACAAAAATATTTAAAACTATTATAAATAAACCTTATGCCTTGATTTGAAGGGTTGTGTTCCTTCGAACTAGCAAATTAACTTTTCAAATGTGGTACGTTGTAGGTTCACATTTATTCTTATGCGGCTCTAATTCTAAATTTCTTCATTGGGTTGAGTTCTTGTGTTAGAAAAAAAAAATTGCAACTTTAATTTTTTTACTAGCCATTGTGTCTATGAAATTTCAGTAAACCATTTGCATAATTAGGGGAAATTACTATCTTCAAGATATAATTTCTTTAAAATCCACTGCCTAATTTTTTTTAAACAACCTATTCAATAACGGTGTATATGCAAGTAGTGGTGAAAATGCAAATTCCTCTTAACAATAGCACATTGATAAGATTATCAACCGATCACTACTATTTTGGTTTGAAAGAGGTAGTACAAGTCGAGGTAAAATACCTTTACCAATTTGATAAATAACTTTAAAGGTTCTCTTCAAGAATTATGTAAGTATTATGTATTACAATTTGAAGGGAGAGTGAGGTAGTTTGATTTTGAATTGACAATATTTTGGTCTTGAAAACTAAGTTCTTAGTCCTTAGGCACAAAATTTTTGAATAATTCATTTCTTGACAATTTTATGCATAATTTTATGATTATTTATTTTTTATTGTATGATACTGAACTATTTATTTTTTATTGTATGATACTGAAAGGTTCACATTTTAAAAAGTTTCTTATTTCTTTTCCAAGATTAGTGAATTATTGGGAGTAATATTTTGCTCATAGCTATCAAAAAAAAAAAAAAAAAAAAGAGAGAGAGAGAGACAAAAAAATAGGGAAACAAATGCAAAGTTAAGGAGAATTTGGAGTTAAATGTTGTCATCATTGAGTCAGTTCCCTATTTTCCGTACTTAGTCTTTTCTTTCATAAACAATAGCACTCCTAATAATTTGACATGCACACAATAAAGTGTTATATCTTTTAACATTCGAAAATACATACATACATATATATATATATATATATATATATATATATATATATATATATATATATATATATATATATATATATTTATAATTTAACCAACAAATTAGGAAAAACTTATTTTATAATTGTTAATTAAAATATCGATATTACATATCTATTTCAAATGATTTTGTTTGGAGAACAATTGGTTGAAAATTTGAAAAATTAATGTTTGGAGATAAGTTGATGTTGTAACTAAGTTAAATTGTGTTTGACATGAATTTCACTTGGAGAAAAAGTTGTACTATTATGAGTAAAACATTACTTCACTTGAGATATTCAAACAAAAACAAAAACTTAAAGGATTTCCATTTAAAATTGAAATAATAAATAAATTAATAAAGCAAACACTGATTTAGCAAATAATGCATGTCTAAATGCCTTTATAACTCAAGCAAAAATTGTTGAAGTAATGCGTATGAAAAATTCAACATTTTGCAATATAAAAAAATAACAATGATATGAGATAAACGTGCAACGCACGCTCAGAGAGACTAGTATATATATATATATATATATATATATATATATATATATATATATATATAAATAAGAGAGAGAGAGAGAGAGAGAGAGAGAGAGGAACCCAAGTATACAAGCGGACAAGGCTATCAAAGATAATGATACAACAAAATATGGACCGAGAAGGCCATAGAGCATCTAACTGTGCATATCTATCTACGAGCCTCTACTAGAATTCAAGACATAATAAGGACGGGATAGGAACCTGCCATACCCAAATGTATACAAAAGTATCATACCAAGCTAGATTGCAACTCCAAAACAAGTAGAGTGCTCCAATACAAGCGCTAATATTGCCTAAGGATGTGAATCGTCTTCGCATGTACCTGCGGGAATGAATGCAGCATCCACAAACAACAGGACATCAGTACGAATAATGCACTGAGTATGTAAGGCATGAAAAATCAGCATAATAAAGACATAAAGGTAGCATGAGATAAAAGAGAAACAACATGTACATATGAATGCCTCTGAAGGCGGATGACATGCATGCTTTCCTTTTAAAAAAGACATTTTCATACATATATATAAGCCACACTGTGGGCTGCATCATCATCATCAAGCCACTCTTAGGGTCATCATCATCACACCGTATGCAACCGCAGTGGTGTGCACAATAGGTGTCGTACCCCGCCGACTATAGCGCGGCGCGGTGTCATAAAATATATATATATATATATATATATATATATATATAATAAAGCATGCATGAGAGTACAAAGAAGTGTTATGACTCCATCGGAGTGACGTAAGGTCGGTATACTTCCGATTATCATTATGGAACTAACATCGTCGACATATCTCTCTTTGAAGAATCACTGACCATAAGGTAAGATCAACAACCATAAGACAAGATCAATAACCAATAGACAAGATCCATAACCAAGAGACAAGATCAATAACCATGATTAGTAGATCAAGAACATAAGCTCCATATATTTCTAAGAGTGGAGTCATTATGGATGTCATTCGTATATGTTCGTATCAATATAATCATGCCTGAAGAAAGAAAGGGACAACCTTAACATACCTTGTTGTCTACTTAACCACTCAACATCTATCTTACCGAGCTTGAAAATCTACATTCAAGATGATTTACACTAAGATTAAGTCATCAAAGCACTCATAAGGTCAAGTTAAACTAATAGGTGAGCTAACGGAATTTGGACAGCATCTCCCTTATATTACATACTTCATCTAACTCCAAAACACCTCATAAACATCAATAATAACATCAAAAATACCATAACCAAGAGATTAAATTCAAACTAGACTCAAATCAGTTCAAAATTCCTTTCAAATTCAGTCCACGGCCAATAACTTCAACACAACGTCTTATTAACTTTCCACCATAACTCTTTTCACTTTTAAGACTTGTTAAACCTTCAAAACAACTCAACATAAGGGATAGAATGAAGAACACACCCTATAACTTGAAGAACTTCATCTAACATAAGTTGCTTCAAGACTAAGTTTACCACAACATCAGGTAGAAGCAAGAACAATCACCTTCCATGAACTAGTTGGGTTTTAGAGTTTGATCTTCTCTTGAAATGATTTGGAATGATTATGGATGATTGAGAAAGATTAGAGGGTCACTAGGGTTCTGATTTTGTTGAACAAATGAGCCCAAAGTCGTGGAAAATAATTTATAAATGAAGGACAATTTCCACCGCCTCAGTTTCACGTCTGTGAAATTTTTCATAGTCCGTCGAAGTGATCGTGAAACACTTCCAGTGAGCAACCTTGCTGCCATCCATTTCATGGTGACCACTCAACAATTTCACAATTCGTGAAATTATCCACAGTCCGAGGAAATGGCCGTAGAATGGTCTGATTCCGATTTTCTGACAAAACATATTCTTTCTGACTCGCTTGATGTCTAACTTCCGTACTCTTGTCCAAACATGTTTAAGGGTTTATATAACTCCGAGATGCACCCACAGGCCTCATACACACTTCCAAAATGATTCATAATATGAGCCTACAACAAACGATTTAAGATGAAACTTTAACGTATGTGAAAGACAAGGTGCGACATTCTTCCCCCCTTAAGAACATTCGTCCTCGAATGTTGAACTCTCAGGGGTCATATAGAAATTTCAGCAGACCCTCTCCTGTAACTGTACCACTGTGAACCTGTGACATAGCAACCCAAGATATACAATGCCATACTGGGCCATAATAACAATAACAACAATGGCCTCGCACAACAAAGAATTATCGTTGCAACGAGGCGTTGTGAACCAGTGAGCACGGAAATTCCAACATTTTTTTATTTAGTCTCTCAAAATCATTCTAAGGCCCTATGAACACAAGCCAACAAACAAACCAAGTTACAAACACATCACAGAGTCACTTACTAGTCACAAAACACAACATACAATACAACTAAATTATTTAGGTCCGCTCATTTCTAACCTCGGGAAAGTACTAGCAAGGATAGAATGGTCAAAGCACGCATAACGACCAAGCAAGTCGTTACATGAGATACCAATTGAATAATTGTTCATCCCCGAACGAACAAAAAGGAAGGAAAAAGGGGAAAGGTACCTGACTCAGTGAAAAGATGGGGATACTTATTATGCATTTTGGATTCGGTCTCCCAAGTGGCTTCCTCAACAGGATGATTCCTCCACTGGACCTTAACTGACGCGACTTCTTTCGACCTCAACTTATGCACTTCCCTATCTAATACAAAGAATAGGCTCTTCCTCATAGGACAAATTCTCATCTAACAAAATTGAATCCCAACGAATGATATGGGACCTATCACCATGATAATTTTTCAACATAGAGACATGAAACACTGGATGAATACCAAAAAATCCCGGGGTAAAGCTAACTCATACCGTACCTCCCCCACGCGATTGAGAATCTCAAACGGACCAATAAATCAATGACTAAGCTTACTTTTCTTCCCAAATCTCATCACACCCTTCATGGATGAGACCTTCAACAACATTTGTTTGCTAACCATAAACTCAAAGATCCTGGATCTTTCGATCTACCTACTACAGCTGCTAAGAGCTTTTCTTGAATCACGTCGACTTTATCTAGAGAATTTCTCAACAAATCAGTACCCCAAGGTCTTACCTCAAATTCATCGAACCACCCAATAGGTGATCTACACTTCCTCCCATAAAGTGCCTCTAACGGAGCCATATCAATACTCAAATGATAGCAATTATTATAAGCAAACTTCGCCAATGGTAAAAATTAACCCCCAATGGTGACCAAAATAAATCACACACACTCGAAATATGTCCTCAAGGACCTGAATCATCCGATCAAACTAACCGTCTGTCTAACGGTGGAATGCAGTGCTAAGATCCAATCGAGTACCCAATTCGGACTGCAAGGTCTTCTAAAAATGCGATGTAAACTTAGGACCCCTATCAGATATTATGGAATTCAAAACCCCATGCAGTTTAACAATCTCACAAATGTAGATCTTGGCTAACTTCTCTGCATTATAAGTAAGCTGGACAGGTATAAAATGTACCGGTATAAAATGTACAAACTTAGTCAACCGATCAACGATGACCCAGATCGAATCAAACTTACCCAAGGTCTTTAGAAGACCCACCAAAAAATCCATGGCAATCCTCTCCCACTTTCATTCAGGAATGGGCATCCTCTGAAGAGTACTGTAGGTCTTCGATCCTTGTACTTAACCTGCTGAATATTTAAATAGTTGAAAATATAATCGGTACGTATGACGCTTCATCCTAGCCCACCAGTAATGTTGCCTCAGATCACGGTATGTCTTGGTAGCACCACAATGAATAAAATATCTAGAATTGTGAGACTCCTCTAAAATCGACTGAATCAAGTTATCAACTTGAGGAACATACACGCACCCCTTAATCCTTAACACACCCTCTTTATCAATCAAAGCCTTTTTGGCCTCACTACTCATTACACTGTCTCGAATTTTGCATAAACACAGATCATCACATTATTTTTCCTTAATCTGGTCTAGAAGAGATGACCTTGACTCAATAAAAGCTATCACTCTGCCAGAACCGAATAAATTAAGTCTTACCAAACTGTTAGCCAGAGTCTCAACCTCCATAGCCAACGGACGCTCTGAAGTGATCAAACGAGCTAAGCTGCCAATACTAGCTGACTTCTTGCTCGAAGCATCCGCCACTACGTTTGCCTTGCCAGGATGATATAAAATAGTAATATCATAATCCTTTAACAACTCCATCCACCTTCGCTGCCTAGAATTTAAATCTTACTGAGTAAACACGTGTTACAGACTATGATGATTAGTGAATATCTCACAATGGACACCACAAAGATAGTGCCACCAACTCTTCAATGCAAATACCACTGCTGCCAACTCTAAGTCATGAGTAAGATAACTCTTTTCATGAATTTTCAATTTCCTAGAAGCATAGGAAATATCTCTCTTATCCTGCATCAACACAGCACCCAAACCTGAACGGGAAGCGTCACAATAAACTACAAAATCTTTACCCTTCACAGGAAAAGCAAGAATCAGTGTTGTAGTCAATAAAGTCCTGAGCTTTTGAAAGCGCTCACACTCATCGAACCATTGAAAAGGTACTTCTTTTTTAGTCAAACGGTTCAAGTGAGCAATGGAAGCAAACCCCATTACAAACCGACAGTAGTAACTAGCTAAACCCATAAAGCTACGGATCTCTGTCACTAATGTGGTCCTAGCCTAATCTTTGACGGCCTCAATATTTTTAGGATCAACCATAATCTCCTCTTTGAAAACCACATGCCCCAAGAAGGACACCGAATTAAGCCAATATTCACACTCAGAGAATTTAGCATACAACTCGCTATCCCTCAGCAACCCAAGGACAACTCTTAGATGTTTTTCATGATCCTTCCCTGATCTTCGAACAAATCAGTATATCATCAATGAATACAATAATAAAATAATCTAAGAATGGCTTAAGAATTCGGTTCATCAAATCCATAAAAGCAGTAGGGGCATTAGTGAGCTCAAAAGACATGACAAGAAACTCATAATGCTTGTATCTAGTATAAAAAGCTGTCTTAGGGATATCCTCAGCCTGAATCTTTAACTGATGGTAGCCCGATCTCAAGTCAATTTTAGAGAACACAAATGCTCCCTAAAGCTAGTCAAACAGATCATCAATGTGAAGAATAGGATATTTATTTTGGATGGTGACTTTATTTAACTAGCGGTAGTCAATGCACATCTACATCATCTCGTCCTTATTTTTCACAAAAAGCACAAGAGCGCCCTACGGAGAGGCACTCGGATGAATAAAACCCTTACTGAGAAGGTCCTGAAACTGTCCTTTCAATTCTCTCAACTCTACTAGACTGATAACCCCCCCCCCCCCATTAGGCTGAGCACCATCTCTACCTCTCACGTGACCACCCCTCCCAGTCTGACCACGGTTTCCACAAGAAGATCTCCCTCCTCTTGCTAGAGCAACTGGGAGCTTGGGAGCCTGAAACTGACCAGTTTGGCTACTTTGTCTGAGTCTAGGACAAAACCTTTTGATGTGCCCCTGCTTGCCACACTCAAAGAAGGCACGATCAAGAGTAGGCCTCTGAATTGACACTGAAGAAGCCGAAAAACCTCCCTGATCTAGAACTCAGGACTGAGAGCCTCTGTCGAGCAAATAAAGTATTGAACGACTTGTAGGGAGAAAAAGTTTCATGCTTAACTATGCCTAGCAAGACAGAGAATAGAAATAGCTAGGAAATAAACTTAGTATCTTGGTGAACTTGAGCTAATTGGAGAAATTGGTATCTGATGAGTACCTTTGACTCAACTATTACATTTTATTTCTTTTAGATAATTGATACTCTGAGAACGCAATTCTCGGAAGCAAATTGGAGTAATTCGGCAAAAGTACAGTGAGTGATAATCCCTCCATAGTTGATTTTCCACAATATCATGTTTTAAATTCATTTTCTTGCATTGAAATGGTTGATCAGTAAATTGGTTTCTTGCACTTGGACAAGCGATAGCACGTTTAATATTTGAAAATACAGAAAGATCTCCTTAATGTGAATTTTACTCTATTTCTTGAACGTATGATAGTTATGAGATACTACATACTATTGGATTATAAATTCTTGACACAGGAAGATTGTTGAATATATCTTGTATTATAAGGAATGGATTTAAAAGAAAACTTGTCAGATTCGCCGTTATCTAACTTCGGGATCATTAGACCTGGTGCACCTTGTAGGAGAATTAGTATTGTACATAACCCTCTAGAAGGGAACCTAGCTGACGGGGTAGTTAGACGGCGCAGAAAGCATACTCGAACCTGGCATGGGACTTCCACACTTACAACGATGAGATCATTTAGCCAGCTTGAACTCAGTTTTATACATGATTCGTCAAATTGATTTAGATAAGATATCTTGATTTTTATAAATTGCATGATTTCTTATATATGCTTGTCCCAAATAAAAGGTTATGGTCGATATTATTACTCACTCAGTCAGTGCGACTGACCCCACCCCCTTGTTTTATTTTCCTACAGATAACTTAGTCGAGGGTGACATTTTAACTCAGACAGAGCGATAGACAGAGCTGACAACGGATTCAGTAAGCCCCGCACTTGTTTCGCGTGGGCCATCATGTTGTTGACTACTATAGTATATTAGTTTTTTATTTTCAAATCCTAGAGTTTTGCTCCTTAAGTTTACCTTGTATATCTTATTTAGGCTTGTGTTAGTAAAGTATAGATTGGGACTTATAAGTTTTGCGAAAGCCCATGGCTTGGGATTCTGATGGTCTATAAAACTTAATATGTTGATATTGTAGCTTGTTGGATTATTTTACTGAGTGTTGACAGGTTTTGATTTATGGATTTTCTCCCGGTACAGAGGAAACTCTGCCAAAATCTTTACTAACATGAAGTGGTTCAGGCTTGCTCGGTCGGCTTAGGCTAATTAAGCGCCGGTCATGACCTAGGTGGGTAGGTCGTGACACGACTCCAGATGAGCCTCCAACCAAAGTCCACTAGACTTTATGACTTGAGTAACTCTGGGATCCTTGTCCCATAGAAAATGTACAAAAGCGAAATTACCACCCTTACGAGCATTTTTCTCGTCATATTTGTTATAGCCATCCTGACTGACACCCTTAGCAGTCTTCACGTGATCCACAACATCCCAAAAAGAACAACCACTAGTCACAAACTGAAGAGCCGACAACTAAAATGTGGTATTCAACCCCTTCACGAAATGTCTAACCCTCTCCTCCTCAGTAGGCAAAAGCTGGAGAGCATAACGAGCCAAAGAGTGAAATAGGGACTCGTAAGCACCAACAGCAGAGTTACCTTATTCAATATTACTGAACTCATCACGCCTCCTATCCTCAAAGTACTAGGAACATACTTCTTAGAAAAAATCTCATAGAACTGAATCCAAGTCAACGGAGACAAATCCGCTGACCTACACTTTAGAAATTCCCTCCACCATAACTTGGCATCTCCCATGAGCTTGAAAAGTCACAATCTCTACCAATACTTCTCAATATCCCCCATCTTATAGAGCCTCTCGTGGTAATCAATAATGAACTCATAAGCATCCTCCGCCTCAATACCATAGAACTCTAGAGGCTTCATCTTAGTAAACCTCAAAAACAAATTGTGCTCATCACCTGTCATCACTAGTCCTCCCATTGGCCCAGGAAATAACTATGGTCATGTGGCCTCATCCAAATATGGAGCCACAGCTGCAGTATATTGTGCCTGGCGGCGCTTGAACTGGAGCCTGAGTCGTACCACTAGCTCTCGTACCTTGATTTCCGACTGTACACTTGGACCATAACATCTGACAACACTGGGATAGCAATAATATATGGTTAAGGGCGGGTGTTCTTGCGAACTACGCAATTTGCATCCCGAACAATGAGATCCTCGAGGTCCCGACGATTCGCCCACCGCGAGTACCGCATACCCGGCGGTGTAGCGGCGCCGGCCCCTACCTGCGCCCGCGCATGGCCTCCTCCTCCTAACGGCTTCCCGGGTCCTCGTTTGCTATTACATTCGCACGAGTCCTCACCATTTTTGAGAGATTAGAATGAAAAGTTAGATACCAATTTGAATCATCCAGATACCAATTGGAATCAAGTAGCAAGAAAGAAAGAAAGAAATTAAAGATTCCTAGTTTTCCACAGCCTCCCGAAGATAAGTACAGACGTCTCCATACCGATCCGTAGGACTCTACTAGACATGTCCTTGTACGATGAGATCAATGAACTTAAAGCTCTGATACCAACTTTTTCACGTCTCAAATAGACGTGAGTGGCATCCACACTAGTCCTATAGTGGGCGAACCAATTCCTTAACCCATTATCAAGTCAATTTCAATTACTTAAATTAATTATAAAACATTACTCACGACCAAATGATAAAAAAAAAAACTAACAATAATATAAATAAATAAATAACAAGTGTGAAAATCTAGCTATTACATCCCCAAAATCTGAAAGTCATCGTACAGAAACTTTAACCAACAATGTCTAAAGAGAAGAGATGACTGTCTAAAATAAACATAATGCCTGGGATGAAAATAGACATCTGAAATAAATAAAAAATCTTTCAAGAGGCATGGAACGGATAGGAGCTCACCCTATGATCTTGGTAATGAATAACCTCAACTATATGCGAGGTCTGGAAGATGTCTCTGCATCAAAATCTACACTAAAAAAAAGTGTAGCAAGTGTAGGTCAGTATAAGCAACACATACTGATAGGAATCATAGCCCGACGAAGATTAGTGTCATGCATACATACATAAAATAAATGGAATAGGCAGACAGGTGCAACAAACATGAAACAACAACAAGTATCCTCGAACAGTCCTCACTCATAAATCAATCACCAATCATCAATAAAGAACACCACTAGACAGGCCAAATATAATGGAATAAATGATAAAATCTCCACTCTGTATACACATGCTAAATGGTAATGTTTTTCCCAAATAGACATGATCTGTAGGGGACCCATGGTGTCTATATACCAC